>NC_081420.1:79179376-79311876 GCF_949786415.1 Peromyscus eremicus | reverse complement strand
CTCTCTCTCTCTCTCTCTCTCCCCCTCCCTCCCTCCCTCCCTCCCTTCCTTTCTCCCTTCCCCCTCCCTCTGTCTCTCCCCCCCCCATGAGTCCATATGTATGTGTGCATACATGAATGTATACGTGTGTGTTCATGGGTGTATCCTTCCTCAGGAGCCATCTTCCTTGTCTTTTCAGTGTCTCTCATGGGCCTGGGTTGCACTGATTCATCTCTGCTGGCTGGCGTTAGGGGTCCCCCTGTCTCCAAATCCCCAGCACTGGGATTTCAAGCAAATGATACTATACTGGGCATTTCTACTGGGAATAAAACTTGAGTCTTCACGCTGGTGCAGCAAACACATTACAGACAGAACTGTCTCCCCAGCTCAGGAAACGCCATTCTTATTTCAAAGTTTCAGCGATAATGTCACTTGCATCCCCTTTTAACGGAAGGCAGAGGAGGTGGCCTGTTGGTGATGAAGTGGCTTGCCCGTCTAGGCTGAGCCTAGCCAGCTCTGCTAGAGGCTACCTCTAATCTCAAGCATTTCTGAGAGTTCCCTAACTGATATCCTTCTTGGTACCCTCTCATTTTAGCCCCACCAAGTAGAGCTAAGTTCTGTGGATTTCACGCAGGTGGCTTTCGTCAGGCTGACACCTTTAAACTCTGAAGCATACACTTTACAAAAGTCCCAAAGGAGAGTTCAATGTATGGGGCTTGTTGAGCCTAGGGTAGATGTGAGTTGGCAGGAGTGTCAGAAGTAAAACAGACAGCCACCTCAGGTCCCTCCACGCAGGGGGCTCCAGGCAGCATCTAGAGATGACTGTCACCTCCTGTTTGTTAGTGTTCAGTGACTGGAAACTGTTACTGGGTACCGAGCTGGCACCTCGGGGTCTTGAAATGACTAAGTTCTCATGAGTAGGCTGACTCATAACCACTGCCAGCCTCCAGGCCCCGGGTTTAGGTTTTTGATATCCTACCCAAAGGCCAAACCTTGCTCAAATGGGACTCTATACTTCAAAGCCCCTCTGCCTCCCCCAAGTCAACCAAACTGAGGCTAGAAAGCAATGTTTACCAAAAGATGGGAGCTTTTGTCTTTTGTTCACATTTGAGGTACACTGGACAAGTCCATCCAACAGAGTTTATCCCTTTCCTTCGTTGGTCACGGGAGTTTTCCTTGGAGCCCTGCAGTGACTTACTCTCTGTAGCCTGTACAGCATCCTCTCTCCTCTTTGTATATTTTCGGGGAGGGGAGCAGGCGGTGACACCAGTGTGGTCAGTTTTGATGTAATTAGCTCAAGGCTCTGTGCCTGCCTCTGTCACCTCATACGTTCATGTCCATGGATAGAAATATTCAAAGCACAGAGCTGGAATGTCAAAAAGTTGAACCTGGGGCTGGAGAGATAATTTAGTCAGTAAAGCCTCTAACACACAAGCACGACGATGACCCGGGTTTGATTCCTCAAAACACACATTAAAAAGGCATGCACGCTGGCACACAGCTGTCATTCCAGTGCTGTGGAGGCAGAGACAGGAGGATCCCCGGGCAGTCACTGGCCAGCCTAACCTAGTGAACTACAGGACAATAAGAGGCCCTGTCTCAAAAACTTAAAGGAGGTTTGGGACGATGGTGCAGTGGTTAAAGGGCTTGCTTTTCAAGCATGAGGACCAGAGTTCGATCCCCCAGGACCCACGTAGATGCCAGGTGAGTGTGGTGGCCCACCTGTAATGCCATCCTTGGAAGGGGATCCTCAAAGCAAGCTACCCTGTGGGCGTGTTCTAGGTTTGATTTGAAGGCCCTGCCTCAATGAAGAAGATGTGGATAATGAGTGATTCAAAATGATTTTCCTGACATCACATTTGGGCCTCCATGTACACACATATGCATACCCATACCACAAGATACCTGCCCTTACATGCAAACCAAAACACACATACATAGAGCGAGTGCATGCATGCATGCACACGTACACACACACACACACACACACACACACACACACACAAATGGAAAGAGAAAAAAAATTTAAAAAGGTAAATATCATCTGAGGAACAACACCTGAGATTGACCTGTGGCCCCCACATGCACACAAGTGCCAGTTCATATACCACATACACACACACACACACACACACACACACACACACACACACATACAGAGAGAGAGAGAGAGACAGACAGACAGACAGACAGACCGACAGAGAGACAGACAGAGAGACAGAGAGAGAGAGAGACAGAGAGAGAGAGACAGAGAGATCTTGAATTTAATCTTCTTCATCAGTTTCTAGCCCAAAGAAGCAAATGATTAACTAGACAGACCACAGGTCTGCAAATCACATTTACCATCATATAAGCAGGGCAAGGGAGGTTGCTCCAAGAACACACTTGGCCCCAAACTGAGAGGAACAGCTACTAGGGAGACATCTCCCTATCCTCCGCCCAACCATGGGCCATGAGGACCAGGCAGGGCCGTGTAACCCAGCCCAGCTGAGCGAAGGGCAGAGCTGATCCAGCATCACCACTCAGAGGGAACCATGTCCAAAGGGAGCAAGAGGAGCCAGGAGCCCATGCTGCGGAGCTGACAAAACATGAGCCAGGGTTCCAGAACATGAGTGGCAAGGGTTGACATGCTTTATGGGAGGGTTGTCAGCAGGGCAACCATGCGATCGGGAGCGCGAGCCCTGCAGCTTTGGTGGGACAAGCGAAGAAGACAAGAGTGGAAGCCAGCTTTCACTGGAGACCAAAGATGGATGGCTTGAAACCCAGGCGGAGGCGGTAATGAGAAGGGCAGTTGAGGGATGGCGAGGCTTGGTCTCCACTCAGCTGGAAGAACCTCAGAGCTGCCGACTGTAGTTAGGCACACGGTAAAGAGAACGGCCAGCCCACGGCTGAGAGGGTGAGGCTGTGCTCTTCTCCATGCTCACTTGAAGCTTCCTGGTTCCTCAGTTTCCTACCAAACACAGCATGCACGGGTACCATTGAGCTGCATGTGTTTAGGTCATGAACACTGTCGGTGCCCCATGTGACGCTCCTCATTGGCACCACAGCCATAGGGTCATAGCAGGATAAACTTTAGATAACTCCAGCGTGAAGACAGGAGAACCAGTCAGCTGCTCTAAAAAGAACCTTTGGGGCTGAGGACCTCAGTCAGCAGTACCATGCTCACCTCGCCGGCAATAACCTGTATCCAGAACCTGTGTCCAAAAGGCCAGGTATGCTGATACATGCTAGCTGTTCCAGCACTGGGGGGACAGCGACAAGCAGGTCTCTGGGGCTTGCTGAGCAGCCAGCCTAGCCTAATTGGTGAGCTCAAGAACTGTCTCAAAGTCTAAGGTGGACGGTGACTGAAGAACTGCAGTGAAAGTTGACCTCTGGCCTCCACACATGTGCACACACACACACACACACACACACACACACACACACACACACACGAGACATTTGAATTCACATCAACATGAAAAGCAAGTTACCATGTAAATGCTGAGTAGTTCGGAAGATTGAAAAGACAGTAAGTATTTTTAATACTATATACAAATTCAATTTTTGAGCAATTTTGTGAATTTTGATCAAATTTACCAGCTCAAAATTTTGATCAATTTTGTAAAGTCTCATAAAGCAAAAAAACAGTAGTTCCGTTATAAATTCTGAACTGGGTGTGGCTGTTGTTGCTATTGTTTCGTTGATAAAATGATTTGATGACCGAACAACAAGCTAGGAGTGTCCTGGCATGTGGGAAGGCAGCTGCAGGGGGTACACAGGTAAACGCAGAGGCCACCTCTCCAAAGAACTCAGCTCTCACGGGCCCTTTGTGAACAGAGCCAGTAATAATTAAATATGATTAAGGAACTGTCATTTAAACTCCAGGATAAGACAAAGCAGCTCTGACTGAAGAAACCACAAGGGCTGAAAACTGAATTACGGTTTGGATCAGACATGCTCTCCCAGGTTGTCCTGTTGAACATTCACTCTCCACCTTGGGATGCTATTTTGAAGGCTGTAGAGGGATGACAGAATTACGTCACTAAGGGATGACCTTTGAAGGTTTTGGCCGGCCTCTCTAGGCTGCTCCCTCTGCTTTCTGATTTGCTTTATGTGAACATCTTCTGCCAAATGCTCCTGCTGTTGGGACAGAGCCATGCTACCCCACCATGAAAGGCTGAAATCTCTCTGTGACCTTCCGCCAAAGAAACCCTCCCTCTCTTAAGTTGTTTCTGTCTGAGATTTTGATGACAGTAACCCAAAAGTAACTAATCAATTGTACCTGGGAGGAGGAGTAGGACTCCACTCAAATCTCGTGTGGGGTCCCTTGTCTCCATGAAGTAAAAGGATTGATCAAGGGCTGCGCTGGAACTCAGTTAGTAAAGGGCTTGCCTTGCACACACACAGCCCTGTCTTTGAGTCCTAGCACCATTTAAACCAGGTGTGGTATGCACTACTGGAATCCTAGAGCTCAGGAGGTAGAGATAGAAGGACCAGGAGTTCAAGACTCTCACAAAGAAGGAAAGAGCAGGGGGAGGGAGAGGAAGGATCATGAAAAAGAACTCATTAGGCAAACCACACAAAGTAGCCACTTTCATAGGTGACATAGTCAGCTATTGGCAGTTCCACAGGGTTCAATCTACCAATGTGCACCTGCTTTATCTGAGGCCCTAGTCCTGGGAGTTCTTAGTGTCTACTGTAGATCTACAGCCTCCTGAAGAGGCCTGGGGCTGTGAGTGTCTCACATTTCCCCCTGATGGAGCAGCATTCTGACGCTGCCAATAGAAATACATCCCTCAGTCTAAAGCCTTATGGATGCTTTGGGATGTCCATTTCTGAAATCTGTCTCATTTCCAGGGATTCCAAACTTAAAGACATTAAAAGAAAACCAACAGGATGAGGTCACACTTCTGACAGCAAATGCTCCTGACAGGATGTGCATCTCAAATTCTTTTTAGAACTAAGAATCTCTGGCCGCAGCAGCTTGTGGAGACTCTGGGTCCATCTCTTGCATCATGTGTGGAGATTAATCACAAGAGCTATGCCATCATCCCAGCCCTGCTTTGAAAAACTCACCCAGCCTCAGGACACTCCTCGTGGAGCCAGCCTGCAGCCTCCAGCTATGTCCACTGGGGCTGGAATGAGTCAGTCTCTCTGAAGCTCATGAGCTCTCAAAGCTGATGGATTACTGGTACTGTCAAGTGATGAGGGTGTAATGATTCCCGGAAGCAGAGGTCATGAACCCAGAGCATATTTTTAAAATGTATTAGAGAAGGACTAGGAGATGGCTCAGTCACTAAACTGTTTGCTGTGTAAGCTTAAGACCTGAGTTCTGATCTCCAGCACCCACATAAAAACACAAGCACTGTCCTCCTGTAATCCTAGCCCCACGGAACTGGAGACAGGTAGATCCCCAGTGCTCACTGGCCAGCCACTTTAGCCAAATCAGTGAGTTCCAGGCCAGTTAAAGACCATGTCCTGAAAATAAGATGACTGAGGTGGACATCTGATGTCAACCTCTGGCCTCTGTACATGGGACACACACACACACACACACACACACACACACACACACACACACGAGTGCACACACATGGGCACAATACACACACAGCATATTAGAGAACCATCTCAAGATCTATGTAGAGACTAAGGGGGAAATGTTGATAATTAAAAACCACTGTATTTTGTCACTTCTTATGGTTGTGAACTCAATCTCAATACCCTCAAATAACTTTTGTTTAGAAAGGGAGATTCTCACTCTAGCTTTAGAAAAGAAAATGCGGGTTCCGTCACCCAGACACGCGAAGGTCAGCAAGTCGGTTCTGTGCTCGCGGTCGTGCCGGGATGGATTCCTCGTCGTCGTCGTCGTCGTCGTCGTCGTCGTCGTCGTCGTCATCATCATCGTCGTCGTCTTCGGGCGCGGGTTTGGGTGCAGTGGACCCACAGTTGCAGTATTTCATCGAGGTGGAGATGCAGAAGCAGCGCTTCCAGCAGCTGGTGCACCAGATGACGGAACTTTGCTGGGAGAAGTGCGTGGATAAGCCTGGGCCAAAGTTGGACGGTCGGGCTGAGGCCCGTTTTGTGAACTGTGTTGAGCACTTCATTGACACAAGCCAATTCATCTTAAATCGACTGGAACAGACCCAGAAGTCCAAACCAGTCTTCTCAGAAAGCCTTTCTGACTGATCTCAGCATTACCTCTTTGGAAAAGTAGTTCAAGAAATGAAGAGCTGTTGATGGGATGGCTGAAGAAATGGCTATGGGGGGGGGGGGGAATTGGCTCCCAGTTTTCTTTATCATCTTGGGACGTCTTGTCACCTGAGAACGAACAAAGACCAATTTTTATGTATGGGAGTTGAGAGTCATGTGTATTTGGTTGTGTTTTTAAAGCTAATCATGTGAAAATAATTGACAGATAAATGAAATTATGAGATGCATATTACTGTATATGGGACTATGCTTTCTCAAGGTCCCTTAACTGCTTTATATAATTTTGATAGTGGAAGTGCTTTCTGTAATTTGATAGTGGGACCACATAGGGTAAATCTCTATTTGTATGGATTCATTTCTGATTTTTTAGGGAGATCTTTGTGTCAGAAAGAGTAACAGTGGGGAAATAACCTGGCACTGTTTAACCATGAGCTTTCTTATCTTTGTAAGTTCGACTATCAGAGCTGAAAAAATTCTATGGGTGTTCATATAATCCAGCCTTTTAGGTTGTCTTTCTCCCCTATACCGTGATTTACTTAAATATCAAATTGAAAATATGGTCTCAAGGTAGAACGGGCAGCCTGAGAATCTAGAGGGCTTTAGTTAGTTATAAAGGAATCTAGCTCATGAGCATAATTCGTACTACCAGACTGCCACAGGAGGAAGTTAACCTACTCTGTATATCAGGATACAAAACCTTCACAGATGTGCCTAAAGAGATGCTAATGATTTAGGCCAGTCAGAAACTAACAACAGTTTCAGGTAGAGGTGCATGGCTGATGTCAGTCATGAATTCCATTACTGCATTCTTTCTTTCGGTCACTGAAATAAAAAAGCTCTGCAAGATTAAAAAAAGAGAGAGAGAGAGAGAGAGAGAGAGAGAGAGAGAGAGAGAGAGAGAGAGAGAGAGAGAGAAGAAAAGAAAAAGAAAAGAAAATGCCTTGGAAATCCAAAGCTCTCTCCACCCTCAGCAGAGAGGGCTTCGTGGACCCCCACAACCTCTTCACGGCTTCCATTTGGCTCAGCTCAGATGCACTGGTATGTGAAGAGCTGGCAGAGGTCACACCCTGCGTTGGCTGAGATGTCCCCTGGGAGGATGATACACGCTATGTGACAGGAGATGGGTGCCAGATGTGTGGATACAGCACCACTTTCCTCCTACGTCCACAGGGCCAGATGTGGGCAGGAGAAACAGAAATAGGGTACCATCTCCACCCATGGTTTTGTTTTCTGCAGTTTCAGTGACCCAGTCAACAGCAGTATAAAAGTGTCAACAGGGATCTTCTAGACAATATGTTTGTTTGTTTGTTTGTTTTACATTTATTTATTTCTGTAGTGGTAGGGGGAACTTGCATGGCACCTGTGGAGAACCGATTCTCTCCTTCTTCCATAAGGGTTCCAGGGATCAAACTCAGGGCATCGGACTTAGCACCAACCACCTTTACCCACTGAGCCATTGATCACTAGCCCATAATCATTTGTTTTAAGATGCATTGTTTTAAGATACCGTTCTCAGGGGCATGATGAAAACTTCCACGGTCCTATTCTTTCCCACCTGTGATGAGAATCATCTCTCTTCCCAGTGTCTCTGCACTGTGTAGCTATTCTTGGTCATGAAGTGTTGCCCTATAACATTATTTTTATTTAATAGTGACAGGGCAAGAGCAAGGATGCTGGTATTTCAGCATGCTAAAGACAAGCCATAGAGTGCTTCCTTAGGTAAAAAAGAAAGTTCACAAAGGTAGAACACAGAATCAAACCTTTACCATAGTGACATGCCTATAAATAGAAAATCAGATTACATGGGGTCTGATATACCTGATATGTCCACTGGGGTCTGTAACACATCCCTAATCATGGGTGGGGAGTCTATCCTATTATAGATGAGTGACTTACATTACCAGAGGTTGATGATGTGGGTTCCTGGAGTCCCTGAGAGCCACCTTTTGTGGGTTGGCAGGGTATCTAGAGAGGGTCCCATGCCCAGGTCATCACTTCAACTAGATTATCTCTGATTGCCTCTTCTTAAACTGTAGTCCAACTTACGGCTTCAATCCATTAAGAAGTGAGTCCCAAGGCAGCAAAAGACCCCCTCAAATGTCCAAACAAAGAGAGGTAGAAAGCTAGATATTCACCCACCTGGGGTAGGGGTGGGGGGCTTGAAAAGGAAGGGGCAGGGGAGTTGGCTTATTTGGTAAAGTGCCTGACCAGCCCACCTCTCGGCCCTGCATATAAATTTTGAGTTGACTCTCTGATAACGCTCCGATCTCAAAGAGAAATATGGCCACATTCTCCCTTGCCTGAAGTAGGCAGGCAGCAGAGGGAGGGACATCATGTTTGGAAGTAGGTCAAGCAGGGGAAATGGCTTGGAAAATCACCTCGTGTTTGCCTTCAGAGGCTGAGAAACGTGGAAAGAAATTCCCAAAGCAAGAAGGTACACATCTGTCCCTGTCAGTCCTTACCAACAGCCTATCTGCTCAGCCGTGTGGAATGATGCAGAGTGTGATGGTCCCTGACTGAGGACAAGAAAAAAACAAGGCCGCGCCACCTAATGCCTCCTCTCTGCATGTGCCCATAAGAACATGACTGTACATTACTACTCACGCGATCCTAGAAATTTCATAGGTGCTACCTCAACTATCCTGGGGCTTTGAGAACAATGCCTCAGGTTGGCTGCTTTCCAGGAAGGCATAAGGGAGACCCACCTGCAGCCTGGCCAGTGCCTTGACCTGTGGCGTTCACACTGAGCACCCCCTCCAGCCTGGAACTGCCTATGTCCGTGCTCCTTAATCCTGGCTGCTCCCTTCCTCTGTCTCCGTGCTCTGATCTCTGGGACGTGTGCCTATTCGTCTCAGATGGGATGAAGTCTCGGCCACTTCCATTTGAAAAAGCAACAGCCTCGCCTTTTCCGTTTGAATCACCTGCATGAAATATTTATGACTGCTCGGGCACTTCTGAGTCCCTCTTCCCATCGATTCTCAGGCGCACTAAGTGTACACTCGGAGGAAAGCACTTCCCGTCCATCAGGGACAGGCCAGGGACGACAACACCAAGGGGCCCAGCTGTTGGCTGTCCTCTGGGTAAGCAGCAAAGCTGTGATGCACAGGTGAAGCTGTTGTGGGTTCTTGAGTCACAGCCATGACCCCACAGAGGGCTCTCGCTGTTTGGGATTCTAGAGTTTTGATTTTTCCCCCCCTTATTTCCTTCCATTGGGAGTTCTTTGGAGTTTTTGCTACTGGTTCTGGTAGTTTGTTTTGTTTTTTGAGACATGGTCTTAACAGGCTGCCTTCAAACTCACTGTGTAGCTGAAGATGTCCTTGAACTCCTAATCTTCCTGCCTTTACTTTCTGAGGGCTTGAATTACAAGTTTGTGCCGCCATACCAGATTTCTATGGCCCTGGGGATTGAATCCAGAGCTTTATGCATTTGGGGCAAGCACTCTACCAACTGAACTGTGTATCTTTAGGGTCTCCTTGGGGGCTTCAGGAGCTACATTAAGGTGATTGAGAATGGAGCTGTTATAGGAAGTCCAGCGTGGGTGCCCAGAGCAGTGTGTCTTCTCCAGCACGGACTGCCCCACACCGTAGTCTCAGAAGGACTGGGTCTTCCAGATTATTGCTGCCAGGGCTTACCAGAGGATTTTCTTCCGTATCTCCAACGTGACTCCTCCTAATCACTGGCTTGTCTCTCTTCGATACTCCCAAGCTCAGCATTATGATCCCTCTAAACTCATATGTAGAAGCAGATGCAGCAGGAATCTTAGAGAGTCTTATTAATAAAACAAACCCAGAGCCAAGTATTCGGGTGAACTGCTGGGTGGTCAGAGAGACAGAACAAACCACAGCTAACCTCACCTGGCCAACTTCTCAGCTGGTCTTGTTTCCTCAGACTGGAAGCCTCTGTGTCCTCATATCCGAATGGCTCTCAGCTGAACTGTGTTGCTATAAGCCTGAAAGCTTAACCAGCCAAATGCTTCTAGTTTCTAGTCCTCACGCCTTATATACCATTCTGCTTTCTACCACCACTCCCTGGGATTAAAGGCTCGCTTTCTTGTATTAAAGGTGTGTGTCACCATGCCTGGCTGTTTCCAATGTGGCCTTGAACTCACAGAGATCCAGAGGGATTTCTACCTCTGGAGTGCTAGGATTAAAGGTGTGAGTGCCACCATTTTCTAGCTTTTGTATCTAGTGGCTGTTCTGTCTCTGACCCCAGATAAGTTTATTAGGGTGCACAATATTTTGGGGAACACAATACCACCACAAGCAGAAAATAGCGCGAGGGATGTTGCAAGGTATTTAGACATCAAGTGATAACAGGAAAGATTCAGCACTCACGGGATGTCAGACCTTTTGGCATTGAGATACGACGATGGCATCTACAAAGTTCATGCTCAAGAACTGCACAATTGAATTATATAAAAAAAAATCATGTTTGAAGTAAAGTCACAATTTTGTGGCAGTCTTCATTCATGCATTCATAGTTACCCTGAGCCACAGGTGGCCTTTGGACCCAGGATTGAACACATTTAATGTCTCCCAGGCTGTGCTGGAGGACAATGCTGACAGTCACCACCCGGGACCCTAGGAAGGTTTCACATATATGTAGAACACCTAACCAGGCCCCAGAATGTGGTAAGAGTCTTAGTTAGGATTATCATTACCATGATGAAACACCATGACCAAAAACAACTTGAGGAGGAAAGGGTTTATTTGGCTTACATCCACGTCACTGCTCGTCATTGAAGGAAATCAGGACAGGAACTCAAACAGACAGGAGCTGATGCAGAGTCCACGAAGGATTGCTGCTTACTGGCTAGCTCATCATGCTTTGCTCAGCCTGCTTTCCTATAGAGTCCAGGACCACCAGCTCAGGGATGTCACCACCCATAATGACCTGGGCCCTCCCCCAACAATCACTAATTAAGAAAATGCCTCACAGGCTTGCCTACAGCTGGATCTCATGGAGGCATTTTTTTTTTCAATTGAAAGTCCCTCCCTCTGATGACTCTAGCTAGTGTCACGTTGACATAAAACTAGCCAGCATAATAAATGCCTAGTAAATATTAATTATTATTTTGGTGATATATTGTTAGTAACTAAGTGTTAAAATTGTTACCCCTCCAGTAGGGATGTTATCAGATATGATATTGCAAGTAGGTATATAGCTCAATTGACCTGAGCTTGATCCCCAGAACCCAAGTTAAAAAAAAAAAAAACACCAAGCAAACAAACAAAATAAGTGGTAGCATTTACTTACAATCCCAGATCTGGAGAGGTAGACAAAAGAGGATCCCTGAGGTTTGCTGGACAGTCAGCCTAATCTAATCAGAAAGTCCCAGGCCAGTGAAAGACTCTGTCTCACAAAAACAGTGGAAGCATCTAAGGAAAAACACCCAAGACTGTGTACACACACACACACACACACACACAAGATATTACGAGATCACTGCAGTAGGTGACACACACTACTTATCCCCACTTACCCGTAATACTAAGTCAGAATTATCATAAGTCAGTACAGTGAACCAGAAAGTATTTGGAGTTGACTGAAACTTCTAGAAACAGTACCACAAGACCGTCAAAACAGCAGCTGACAGTTTTGCTAAGGGTAAAGGAAAAGTGTGTTTGGACAAGTGGTCCTCTGGAAAGACTCCAGGGCCAACAGTGGAATGTTACCTCCTCTGACCACGACCAAGGAAAAAGAAAGAAAATGCTGCTACTGGGCCGGAAAGGGGCTAAGTTCATACAGCCCCTCACTGTACCAAGGGAGGCGGGCTAGGGTGTAGCAGAGAAAACACAGGACTGCCTCCGAGCCAGATGTGGTCAACCTGGCAAGGCGGCCTTCTTTCAGCGCCGAAGTTATTTTAGGTGGCAGCAACAGGAGGTTGGTTTGAGGTTGTTCCATTATGTTGCCCTCCCTGCACACACATACCCTCCAAATGCAGGATCTGGATAAGATAAAAGAAATGTTCAAGTCCCTGAGGCTCACCCGGCGTGGTCCCCTGAAAGTGCGTAAGCCAGCAGGCCTGCCCCATGTCTGCTGAGCTAACCCGGGGCAGGCACTTCACTCTCTGGGTGTTCCCAGGGAGGCCTGAGCTGTACACTTTCTCTGCCCACGTAGAAAGGGCTGAGCAAGCACTACTGTTTAATACAGCTCTGCTTACCCAGCCAGCACCAGAGTATTACTGCAGCGGAATGTATTCCACGCAGCTGGCACCTTGTCCATCTGTTTACATTTATAAAAGCACTCGCTGCCAACATTAGGAATCCTGGTGCCCATGGCCCAGAAAGCACAAGCCAAAGAGTAGAAATGAAAACTAATTGAAAAACCACTTGTACTGGGTGGCTCGGTGGACTTAGAAATGTCTTGGTAGAATGTCCAGTCCTACAGAGGAGGGTCTTGGGGAGAATAACTGATGGGTCTTCAGGGACCCTCCCCACAGATACTGCCTTAGCTCTAGGCTACCTTCCCCACTCTACCATAAGTTCCTGGTAGCAAGAAGAGACATGCTGGATTCTTCCTAGTTTTCTAACATGGAGCCTAATATCAGAATCTGGAACTGTAGATGAGCTCTATACCATGACTTGGTGGATGTGTGAGTTTCTACCATGTTGGGCCTCATGTGATTCCAAAGCTCGGTTATACATATTCTTTCACCAGAACTTGCCCTGGTTTGTTTTTTAATAACATTCGTTCTAATCTCTGTGAGGAAATATCTCATGGCAGGTTTGGGTGTGTGTGTGGGTTTTGTGGTTGTTGTTTTGATATCTGTGGGGAGGAGGTATACATATATACAGAGGCCAGGGGTCAACCTTGGACGTCGTTTCTAAGACACTATCTACCATTTTGTTTTTGTTTTGTTTGGTTTGGTTTGGTTTGGTTTGGTTTGGTTTGGTTTGGTTTGGTTTGGTTTGGTTTTGTGACCGGATCTCTGACTGGCCTGGACCTCACTGAGTAGACTATGCTAGTCAGTCGGTGAATGACAGGGATTCACCTCTCTCCACCATCTTGGTTCTGGGTTTACAAGTGGGTGCCACCATGCCTAACTTTTTAAGTGGGTTTGAACCCAGATCCCCATGATTGCAAGGCAAGCACTTTACTAATTGAGCAATTACCCTGTTCCTCATAGCGGTTTTGACTTGCACTTTCCTTAATAATGAGTGGTGCATAGGACACCTTTTCATATACCTCTGTCCTTCATTGCACAGACACACACACAAAGACACAGGCGCACACGCGTACAAATATGTGTATACCAAGAGACAAGTGCATACCGAAAAGAAAAAAGAAAGGAAAATGAAGGCAGTGTAGCTTTTACATTTGCTCTCAAGGCCATTCGCACAAAGTCGGATGTCTAGCCTTCCTGAAGCTCCCTGTGGAAGAAGGCATGTGCAAGGATGTGTGGGCACTGCAGAGATTGCCCAACAAGACCCCAGCATGTGACTCAGGGGTGAAGAAATCAGCTCATGATCCCAGCCCTGCTGTGTAGCTTGCGGGGGGGGGGGGGGGGGTTAAGACTGCCTGTTGAGCCATCCCCATGAGGCGTAGTCTAGAAGCATTCCTGCCATACTGTCTGAACTCCAGAGCTCAATACCCATGGCAGAGACAGTGAGCTACAGCACAAGGTTTGGGAATGGTCCCACAACAGCAGACAAGCCTCTGGTCCTCTGAGACCCAAGGCAGAACAGCCTGCACTATCCAGTGCTGCATTCAGCACAGCTTGGGTCCTGGAACACCGGCTAGGGATGGCAAAGGACTGGAGAAAGGACAGACACACAGACATGCATAGAACAAAGCTGGGATCAGGTGGGGTTCAGACAGACACACAGACATACATAGGACAAAGCTGGGATGAGGTGGGGTTCTCCAACTGCCCCTATCACTGCAGCCTGGAACCTCAGCGTGTTGGTTAGGGACGGCACAGTGGGAGGGGTGGACTAGCCTCAGAAGGAGATCTTGTACCTGAGCCTTCTCAGGCTGTAAACCCCGAGGAGGAAGCTGCAGTTGCTAGTCTTTGCGGACACTGATCGATTGTTCCTAAACACTCAGACTCTGCCTCCCAAGGAAAGATGTGGCATCTCTCTTGAGCCTGGCCCTTATGGGTAATGACTTTGCCAGTTTACCATGTGTCAGTTGGTCTTGGGTTCCTTGACAGACCACATCCATGTCAAAACACACATTCACTCAAGGCTTCCTCTGTTCCCTACAACCCAGCCCCTCTCCAAGATGACAATTTCCTCATGCAGGAAGCTGGTTGCCAAATAACCTAAGTCCCGAGGCTGAGGATGGCTCAGCTGACAAACATGTCCTTACATCAGCACAAGAATCTGAGTTCAGAGCTAGACATGGCAGCAAATACCCAGACCCCCAGTGCTGAGGAGGCAGAGGCAGAAGGGTCGATAGGGCTCACAGGCCAGTCAACATGGCCTAATCAGCAAGCTCCTGGTTCAGTGAGACACCCTATCTCAAAAGATAAGTTGGGAGAAATAAATAATATAATAAGTCAGAGAGCAACAAAGGAAGGCACCCAACATCAACCCTGACCTACACACACACACACACACACACACACATGCCTCCTCTTCAATTGCAACCATAACTTTTTTTTTTAACGTAAGAGTGAAAGCTAACAGCTGCCTCCCACACTTTATTTACCACAGGCCTTCAGATTCTGAAAGACACTGAGTGAGGAGCTTCTAGACTTCTTTGGGCCAAATACTCTGAATGTTCACATATTCATCTTTCTCTTCCTATTATTTTTCTGTTCATCGCTCCCTACAAACAGATGTCCACAGCTTCTAGTGTGGCATAAAACTTGGGGATGAAATGAGAGCCTTCCATCAACATGACAGTCCTTTTGGTCTTTGAGATCTCACTGTACGGTGTAGCTCTGGGTTCCATGGCACACAGCCATGTGGTGAGAAGGGTGTCTGTCCAAGCTTAGCTCCTCTCTCAGGATCACATTTGCTAAGGCGGAGCAAAGACCGGATGAAAACCCTCCCGTCAGCCTGAGTACACGCACCGGGGAGAGTAAGCTCAGCTGACGGCCTTGAATAGGGAATTATTTTCCTTTCAATGTTCCTTGATTATAATTTCACCATTTCAATAAACAAAATCAGGACATTTTTAGAAAAGAAAGAGTGGGTCTTTATAAAGTGTTTGGATACTGTAGAAATATTTTGAAGTCTATAATTTTAAGCATAAATAACTCCGATTGTAGGCACAACAGAAAACTACACAGAACATTTTCTACTCACGGCTGTCGTTGACTTTAATTCCTTCAGTTTCAGGGGGGAAAAATGGTAGAAACTTTGCTGTGGTCAGAATCAGACATGAGAATGTGCCGAGCAGCTCTGTAATAGCGTGAAACAGTGTACTTACACAGAACTCAAATGTGTCCTACTGTACGAATAACGTAAGAATCAGGCCCAAAATACACTTCAGGTTTTTTTATGGACACCATGGTGGTATCTTCATGGAAGTCACTTGAGAGACTCAGGTCTAGCCTTGCCGCATCTGACAGCAAGAATCACAGCCTATGATGTATAAGACAGGGACAGGATGGCGGTGATGGCGTACACCTTTAATCTCAACACTCTGGAGGCAGAGGCAGGCAGGCCTGTGAGTTTGAGTCCAGCCTGGTCTCAAGTTCCAGGACAGTCAAGGCTACACAGAGAAACCCTGTCTTGAAAAACCAAAAACAAACAAACAGCAACAACCAGAAACAGGGCTGTGACAGCTCTGACTGTAAAGTGCTTCCCATGCAAGCCTTAAAATCCGAGTTCGGATCTCTAGTACCTATAGAAAAAGCTGGGCACAGCAGAAGGCGGAGACTGGAGCCCCAGAGCTCACTGACCAGCCAGTGTAGCCGAATTCAGTGAGCCATAGGTTCAGTCAGAGACAAGCATTTGGACCCACACATGCATAGAAATCCTCACGTAGACACTCAAAAGAAAGAGGGAAGGAGTAAAGATAAGGAAGAGGAGGAGGAGCAGAGGGAGGAGGAGCAGAGGGAGGAGGAGATGAGGCATCTTCCATGGGGACAAGGGTTCCAAAATCCCATTTGACCAGAAATCCATGGCAGCTGAGACACTAAGCATGACTATTTGTGTCATTAACTCAGGAGCTTGGAGAGTTACACAATCCAGGACTCTGTCCCACAGCGAAGCAGCGTTCCAACCCAAGCTCTCCTGATTCCCAAACTAGACTCCACATGACATCGCACAGCAGCACAATCTTGTGGGAAGTCTTGACTTTTTTCATGGGCCTCGGAATGAAAGGGTGAGGGAGGAGACAGCACCATCTGTCTCCTGTTCATTTTGTGTTTGACATTTGATGATGACTTGATACAAGCATAGCTACACCCGAAAGATTGGAACCCCAAGGTGCCATCTGAGTGGTGTGCTGTGCGTGTGTTGTGTTGTATGTGTGTGTGTGTGTGTATATACATGTCCACATGAGTGCACACAATGTGTATGGTCACACATGTACATGGAAGCCAGAGGACGTCATGTGTCTTCCTCAGTCACTCTTCACCTTACTTCTGAAGATAGAGTAGTCACCGAACCTGGAGCTCAACAATGTGGCCAGTCAGCCCCAGGATCCCCCTGTCTTCTCTTCGCCAGCACCAGGAGTACATGTTCAGACCATTGTGCCTGGCTTTTTACATGCCTGCTAAAGCCCAAATTCAGACCGTCATGCTTGTACTACATGCAAGCACTTTACCCGCTGAGCCAACTTCCCAATCCCCCAGGTGCCATTTTGGATTATAGAAACTTACACAATGGCAGAGATGTTTGGGCCCAGTGGTTGTTCAGTGGTCTTTGGATCACTGAGAGTGACTTAAAATGTGTCAGAGGCAAGATCCACATGGCCCATCAGCATCAACATCAATCTATGTTCAAATGGGCAAAAGCAGCCGAACAACTGGTACCACCAAAGATGGTGACCGCCAGCCACCAGCAGCCCAGCCACAGCGAAGAGGATGTGGGTACAAACCTTTCAGAGTTAAATGTGCTGCCTGAGACCAAGCTAGCACCATCAAAATACCTCATACCCTCCACCCCTTCCGATTGCCCCAAGCCTGGCATAGGGCTTACTCAGAGTGAAAGTAGCACTTGTGTCTCTGGGGCCAACAGTTTTTCCTAGGTGGGTAAGTGAGGTGCCAGACAGAGAGGAACTAGACCAGATACTTCTGTTGCCCAACAAGATACATGTCTAAACAGAATCCGTGTGCCTTGCCAGATCATATTGACACTGTGATAAACACCAAAAGCCTGAACACAAACCCTACCCATTTTAATTTGTCATTCTGAAATACATGCAGGCACACACTTGGACCTTCTTTGGCCTAACGGGCATTTTAGAAATAAATTGGCAACATGTCGCTGTGAAACTCTGCCAGTTAGTTTCATTTATCAATTTGTTGATGTCATTGTAAAAGAAATAGCCTCCACTTGAGAGATGACACTTCATCCATAACAGGAATGGCTTGTGTGTTCGTCAACTGCTAGAGCGTCGCATAATAGAACATGTCACCAGGCTGGGCTTCTGCAGATAGGTGACACCACAGCCAATGTGTACTTAGCCAAAACCTCGCTTCAATGCCTTCAGAATGTGGGAAGAAATCTGAGATTCTGTGGGGTTAGAGATCAGTGAGTGTGGAGTGTCAGAGAGATTGACCACTTGGCTCTCACAGTCACCTCTTCTCCATGAGCTGTTCATGGGAGGGAATGGCAATGGATAAATGTCTGTTGTCCAGGTACGCGAATGTGTTCATTATCCAGTCAGCTTCATATGTCTGTCTGTCATCTCTCCCTATCGCTTTCCTTGGGCTGAAGAGTAGACCTAATGAGCTAGTCTAGTTACATCAGATCTTGCTGGGTTAAGCAGCAGTCATGAACAGTAGGGATCGAAGGCGGCCTGTCTCTGTGCTCTCTGCCAACTCCTAGGCCAGACTACCATCTCTAAGAAGTTAAGAGAAAATGTCGGGCTGGGAAGCTAGCTCAGTGGATAAACTGCTTTCCCCACAAATGTGGATCTGTGTTCAGATCCCATGTTTAAAAGCTGGGCAGAGTGGAACATCCTTATAATCCCACTGACGGTAAGAAGGGAAGTCTCCAGAGGACAGGCAGCTCCCCAGAAGTTCAGGGGCCAGCCACCTTGGTCTACATAGAAGAGTCCCAGGCTAGTCTCAAACAAAAGATGGGAGATGCTAACGAACATCTGAGGCTGAAAACTCTGACCTCAAACATACACACACACACACACACACACACACACACACACACACACACACACACACACACAGAAGGAGCAATCATATGCTGTTGGTTCCTATTCCAGGCTGAAAAGGCACCATCCAGAAGGTTCCTTAGCATACATAGCATGTGGGATGCTGAGTCTCCTCTCTAACTCTCTTCTGGGCTCAAGATCCTAAAGCTATCCAGCTAACCTCCCCAGATCTGAGTTTCCTGGAAAAACAAAACAAAACAATAACAACAACCCAAAACCACCAAGGCTAATGGACCTAGCCGTCTGCAGAAAAGTGCTAGGGAGGAATAATCTCTCCAAATGATTACAAAGCCCTTCGCAAATATCCAAGTGGTGATAGAGCCGTAATGAGCTCAGCCCGGGAGCAGGATGTGTTGACGACCAGCTCCTTTAATTGCTCCTGTTCCTTATTAAACGGCTGTTGGTGAGTAGAAGAAGGTGAGGGTGACTCCAGTCTGGTCCAATTGGGCTGTGGATTTCTGCAGATGTGCAACACTGCCCTCTATCGGCACCAGGAGTACTAGCCAGCTGCCGAAGCTGAGCAAGTCTTCTTCCTCACCTTGTATCTTTTTGTACATCACAGCTGAGGCCCAGGGAGCTGGTGAGCAGGGGCCTGTGACCTGACGGCTCAGCAGAGGGCTTTTGCTTTACCGAGTGTGGTATGTGTCCATTAGAAAGCTGCTGAGTGGAAATCTTATTCCCTGGGATTTTAAACAGCCACATTTCCTGGCATTTGACATAAACGGGACATTTAGCAAATGGAGTGCCAGATGGAGCTCCTGGCTCCGCTTTCCGGAAGACACTGGAGAGTCGGAACCTCTGTATGTACACATTTGATAGGCTTGTTCACCACAGGACCAACCATGGCTCAGTGGACGTGGGGTATGCTTCAGGCCTCCAAGTCCGCAGGTGGCCCCTCTGCCCTCAGCACCTCAAGGATACTTCTCAAGTGCCACAGTCTTGGTAATTCATTTTAACCCTCAGCAGCCCTTCCTCTCAGCTTGACTGTCTTACAAGCCCCATACAGGAATACAGAGTCAGTGAACAACACTTGCACAGTTCACGGGACCTCCTGAGTGATCTGGGGCTGACCTTGAGGTCACTGTTCTTACGATGGAGAAACGGAAGCCTAGGACATCCAGGCAGTTGCCCAGAGTTACACAATCGCATCATGTAACGTAAGAAAGCCATGAAACTGGGTTCTCTCGAATGTCTGAGCCCACTTTCCCACAGATACATAATACCATCACATACACATAGGAAAGCCACAAAATCTCAGATCTTCTCAAATGCCTGAGCATGCTTTCCACACGCACGGACACACCCTGTCATTCTGGTGCTGGGCTGTTAGTACGTGGTTCACCTCTTGACATTGCTGAGGTGGCAGGCAGAAACTCAACAGTGACATGATGACTCTAAAACAGAATATCTGGATTTTTCTCCATCGGGTCTCCAGGGTCTTTTGAGGTAGAAGTGTCATTTCTTTGTTCAGCTGCTGCCACTACCCAGACTGAACAAGATGAAGGTCTGATGTGCCCCACATTCAGATGATTGCCACATACATTCACTAAGTAGCTTTTTCTTAAACCCACAACCTAGCTAATCATGGCATTTGCCAGTATAACCCAGCCTTGATGCTGTTCTTTTTCTATAGCAGAGACAATAAACTTCTAGAAGCACGTGTTGGCTCAGCACTGAGGAGCTTTTAGCTCACGTGGTAGACAACCGGGAAGAACTTGGATGCTGGTCATTGGCCAAGTGCTCTGCTCTTGTCCTGGTGAAGTCCATGTGCTGTTATTTTACAGACTGTGGTCTCTTATGTTCCTACTCAACTCAAGGGAGTTCATGGGAAATGAAACTGTGTTTCCTCTCCTTCTCTCCTCCCTGACTTAATTATAAACACACACACAGACACGCTCTACCAGTCAACACCCAAGTTGTTTACCACCTCAACTGGGAGAGCTGTGAGTAGCTGTATTGGGCTTCAGAAAAGGCTGCCTCATGAGTGTGCATGGGGATGACCTGGGCGCCCAGCACATCCGACCTCTGTCTTGATCAGTTTGTGCAGTGGCACCTGCTTCCTCTGTGTAAGAACCTGGGCCTGAGGTCCCCTGCTCCAGAGAAGGCACGTGTCACCTACTTCAAAACAGAACTCTTATCCGTAGAACTCATTCAACAAGCCCCTTTAAAGAGCATTGCTTTTCTTTGTAAGCAAAACACTCAATGGTGAGCACAGAGCAAACTCCTTCCCCATTTACACTCTTTAAGCTTTCTTGGCTCCCTGCACTGAACTACGTGTCTGAGAACAATTTCAACAAAGCTCAGCTTCGGAAGTTTTGAAAAGTGTTTGTTCCAAGCCTCCACTGAGCATAAAAAGCCATTTTCTCTATAATGTTTCCACTAAGAACCTTTAAAAGGTTGTCTGCTCTGTTTCTGAAGTGCTCTGAGCCAGAAAGAAAGGGCCTTACTTTTCCAGGCGTTGTGACTAGGAAGTGCTCACTTCAGACACATTCACAAAAGGTCAGTGAGCCATAAGACCCCAGAATGGGCCACTGATGGTTAGTGGGGAGGTGTGACTCAATGAAAGGGGGAGGGGAGAGGGAGAGAGAAGGAAGAGGAAGGGAAAAGAAAGAGAAAACGAGGAAGAGGAGAAGGCATGGAGGGAGAAAAGATGGAAGAAGGGAGAGGCGGGGGGGGGGGGGGGGGGAGAAAGATTGCTATGGGAAAACAGCATCTCAGATAAAAGTTAGATTTGACTGACTTTGTCATTTCTGAAAAGAGTCCTGCCAAAGGGGATACTGACCCCCATGCAGCCATCCATGCACTTATAGATGATCTGGGGGTGGGGTGGGATGTGACATTGTGTTAGCACACAGGGACAGAACATGATCGATCACTCTGCACATTAAGTGATTCCCTAGCAAACAGGTCCCTGAGCTCTATGAAAGCTAGCCACGGGGTTGTGATGAAACACAACGGTGACAGACAAGTTATTACACAGCCCCGGGGTTCTGAACTGGTATTTTCGCTGGCTAGTCTTAAACGTGGGAAGAATTACATTGGTCATCCTGTTAGTTATTAGAAAGAGAGAGAAGCGGGCGGGCTCTATGGCAAAGATGACTGGGCAAGGCGATATTATAGAGCTTCTGTTGAGCATACTGCCACACAGTACCTGACTCATATTTCCCCTCCATAATCATTAGAAAAGAATGAATTTCCGAAAGGGGGGAATGCAGTGGTCTCCATAAGCCAGGGCTCTGCTGCCTGCCATCTGTGACCACCCAGGCTTGCTGATAGAATATGCTTCCTTCCTAAGCAGAACTGTAGCCACTTTGCACAGGAAGCTACTGGCTTCAGTCCGCAGCCCACAGCATGGGAATGAAATCTCTTTGTTGGCATGTGAGGGGAGAGGGTTGAATTAGAAGTGTATTGTAATTTGTATATGGGTCAATGAAACCTTCCTCCAAATATTCCATTAAAAAATGGCTTTCGATTTCCAGGAAAAAAAAACAAAACACCCATAGTACTTCAACGTACAGTCTATGGGGGTGCATGCAAGTGTGTGGGCGCAGGTGTCCGTGCACCTGTGAAGCCAGGGGTCCGCCTCAGAGGCCATTTTCCAGGAGTCTTCTGCCTTGTTCTTTGAGAAGGATTCTCTCCCTGAGACCTGGAACTCTCTACGCAGGCTAAGCTAGCTGCCCAGGGCCACCAGGGACTCTCCCGTCTCCACCTCCCCAGCTCCTCCACACTCATTTTTTTCATTGTCGCTGCTGCTGCTGCTCTTTCGTTTTGTTTTTACATCCATTCCACTCCCAGCACTGCAAACGAAAGGAAACCGTGGGCTCCCAGACAGGGAGCAGGCAGGAGCCTGGACGGCACAGCTGAGTTGTGCTGACCGCGGGGCTGTGTGGGGGCCGGAGGAGCAGCCACCAGCTCTTCAGTCACTTTCACGTCCAGGCATTTGTACGAGGCACTGATGAGGCTCACGCCGCCTGCAACCTCAGACCTCATTTATAAACACTCATTAGATAACAATTTAAGTTTTCCATTCCAGGGCACCCCTGTTCTGAAAGCTAATGTTGGCGTTTTTAAAACAGCAGGGGCCTAACAGCCTGTTGTGGTGTGGGGTCAAGTGTCTACGAAGTGAGGGACTGCCATTTGAGAGCCGGTGATCACACGGCATCTTTATGTCACACACAGCATCTTTATGTCACGATCCTTCTCCGTTTCTTTTGCTTCTGAATTTTCAAGCTCCTTATCAGGGTAAGTCACCAGTATGGGCCCCTTGCTTCTCTCTGCAAAGGGATTTCACATGGCACACTGGAATTTCCTCTGTTTAAGATGCTTGCAAAATCTGGAATGCTGTCACTGGTTTCTTCCTAAAGTGGGAGTGTCCAGCCCTGGGCCATCACTGACAGCATGCTCAAAGGGTCTATTCAGCACCACAATAATTTATATTTCACAGGCCAGGAGTAAATGCCGAGCATTTCCTGGTCCACACAGAACCAGAGCAGAGCCCAGAACACCCAGTGTGTTCAGGAAACCAAGTAAAGGACCCAGCCAAGGCCAGAATAGCCAGGCACATGGCAGATAATCACTGCAGGTAGCCGATGATCTGTGAATTAGAAGAGATAGAAGAGACAATAGATGATGCTGAGGAAACAGCTAAGTTGATAAAGTACCTGCAATCAAGGCATCTGATCCCCAGGCGCCATGTAAAGCCAGTCATGGTGGTCCACATCAGGAACCCCAGCCCTGGTAGCCAGAGGGGGCAGGAAGATAAGGGGACTCCTGGAACTCAGTGACAGGCCATTCTAATCAACTGATGAGTTCCAGGTTCAGTGAGAGAGCCTGTCTCAAAAATTAGGGTGGAGAAAGACTGAAGAAGATACCCAGTGCCAACTGAACTCCATGTGAAAGTAGACACCTATAGGCATGGGTACCCACACCCACATGAATACATACATACATACATACATACATACATATATCTCATTCACTCCCACACACATACGTACATACAAACCAAGAGAAAGAATAAGCATGGGATGTTCTGCTGACATGTGTAATACTCCTTATCAACTATACAGATCACTATCTGCCTCCTATCACTCATCACTCCAGGTGTGGGACCTGCTGTCATGAAACGTTAATATTTCAGGGTAATTAATTATAGCTTCTATGTCAACGTTACCACAATAAGGTATGATGCTGCTAATGATTTTTAACTTTATACAAATTATGACACAACTATTTTGTGTGCGCAGGAGCACTGTATGTGGGGGGGGGGCTGTGCGTGAGGAGTCTAGAGGCTAACCTCGGGTGCCATTCTTCAGGAGCCATCTTCCTTGGTTTTTGAGATAGAGACTCTCACTGGGATCCAAGGCTTACCAATAAGGCTAAGCTGGCTGACCAATAAGCCTCGCGGATCTTCCTGTTACCGGCTCCCCAGGGCTCCGATTATGTGGGTGCTGGGGATGGACCTCTAGTCCTCATGATAAATCTTCAGGCATTCTACCTCTGAGCTGCCTGCCAGCCCACATTACTCTCTTTCACCTTTAGAAATCAAACCACAACACAAACTAGAAAACAGACATTCCAGTCTCTGTTTTTACTCCATTTCCCAGAGATGCATGAAACCAAAAAAGAGTTACCAGGGCTATTTGGGGGAGCAAGTCCAAAAATGTCTCATGACCCTAAGTTAACTGAGCTACTTCGGGGCCTGAGCTGGGAGTCTAGAAGTTGCAGTACAGGTGACCCAGGCCATCCGAGCCCTGCCCTCGGCGAGGAGACAGGATGACAGGGACAGCTGGGATCCAAGACCACTGCAGGCTCAGACTCAGAACGATGCGCTCAAGAAAGAACATGTGTGTTTTGATTTGGGAAAGGAGGAGTCTGCGAGGGACTTTGACACTCAGGGAGTGCTGAGGAAACGAAGTTAACCCTCCTGAGGACTTGGTCAGGCGGAAACAGGCACAGCTGCAGCCCCGCTGGGGTCCTGCTGCATCAGAGAGACTGTTCAACACAGGGATGAGGGGGCTCTGGAGGCTGGGGCGACCTCCATTCCTGGCAGGTTTGGAGATCACTAAGTAGATTCCCATCTGCTGGAATGGAAGTCATGGGGAGAGTGCTGGACGGCCTTCACAGACCAGGTTCAACGTCTTCACACCCCTGTGGTTAGAGGAAAGGGAGAGGCAAGTGGCTCTCCACCCCTCTCTGGGACATTTCCTTCCTTGTCAGAACAATAATGTTTTTCTTATCTTTTCTGAGAGTATGTGAACCCTGAAGAGATCGCTCCTTTCTATTTGTTTCTCATAAAAAGTGTCCACTTTGTCTGATTTTCTTTTCTTTTCTTTTTTCAAAGAAGTCCCTGCAGGGTTGATGGAGGGGTTGAGCAAGGCCATTCCTGCAACAGCTCAGCATGAATCCTCTAAGTTTTCATTAAGGGAAGCACAAGAAGGCAGCCCAGAGTTTACACAGTCATTGGGATGCTGGTCTGTGTGGTTCTGAAACAGAAAAAAAAAAAAAAAAAAAAAAAAAAAAGAGCTATGGCGGTAGTGGAGTCCTGTTTTCTCTGGCAGCAACTTGGGGCACTTGGTCATCGCTGACCCACAGAATTCTGAGTTCAGGGAAGACTGCTCCCAGCATTTAGTCAAGGTGCTTCTAAGAAAACCCACAGGTTTCTCATAAGCCTCTGGACTAGAACTGTGCAGAGAGTTATCCCATCAAAAACACATGGTTTCACACACGCTGTAGAGGAGAGCACAGGACTCCTGGACTTGAAAAGGTCATCTTGGGAGAAGGGCCAAGAAGGAAACAAACTTGAATTCCTCGGTAGACTTCTCTTCCCATAAGGAATAGCTGCTTCCTTTTTCTGGGCCCCAGATTCCTCGTCTTTGAAATGATCATTCAAGTCTCTCCTTTACAAGGTCACTGTGAAGTTTAGTTGAGATGATATTTGTGGGGCAAGTGATACACATCTGGTGTTACTGGTGTCCTTTGTCCTTTGGGGTAAGGATACATCTGAATCTCAAATTTAAATGAAAACCTCTGGTAACAAACTGACAAAAAGATTCCCAAAAGTACATGGACAGATCCTGCCCACTAAAGCCAGCAGCGGTCACTTCCCATCTGCCTCCCTGTAGCTCCCTCCCTCCTGGGCCTTTCGTACATTCCCGGATGCTGAAGTTGCTGTAAGACTCATTAAAGTCATTCAATTGTTCTTTCTTCCCTTCCAGAAGAACCAAGGATGCTGCCCTAGCCATTTCCCACAGAAGAGACCTGCCCATTCTCTAGAAAGAAATGACTTCTGGCCATGTCCAACTGAAAGGCTGCTACGGACTTCCTGGGCGAGGGCTGCCTAGGGTGAGTTATATTCATAGCCATTCCTTCCTCTGAGCTGTTCTGGGAATTTGGGAATTGGGAGCCCCTCTGTCCTGATCCAGACAGAACCCTCTGGGCCTGCATCTCACATCCACACCTCATCAGCACTGTGATACTGCATTGTTTCCAACTCCAATTTGTCTCATATCAGTGGGTAAGCCTAGAACTTAAGTCTTCTGCTTATACTTATACAGCTTCCCATGGGTCTAGGAGATGGCTCAATTGGTAGAGTGTTTGCTGCACCAGGACCTGAGTTCTACCCACAGCATCCACATAAAAAAGAAACAACAGCAACAAAAAGATGAGATGGTGTACCTGTGATCCCAATGGGGCTGAGGCTAGACGGGAGAGTCGATGGAACTCACTGGCCAGCAGTCTAGTCTAATTGATGAGCTCAATGACTCTTAAGGACCGACACCCAAGATAGACTTCCACATACACATGCACACACACACACGTGTACCTGCATGAATACACACTCCCACACACCCTCACATACACACACATAAAACATTCTCCATTGATTGACCTACTTGTAGTGTGAATTCTAATCGGTCTTAATAATAAAAAACTGGAGTCAGATATGAGGGTAAAAGCTGAAAGATCAGAGAAGCAGAGCAGCCAGCCACTAGAAAGACTTCTTACCTCTAAGAATCCTCCAACTGAAAGGGGCTGAGCTCTCCACCTGGCCTTATCACTTCCTCCTACCAAGTGCTGGGATTAAAGACCTGTGCCTCCCAAGTCCTGGGATCAAAGGCATGAGATCCCAAGTGCTAGGATTAAAGGTGTGTGCCACCACTGCCTGGCCTCTAGTGGCTAGCTCTGCACTCTGATTCCGGGCAAGCTTTATTTGTTAGAGCACAAACAAAATATCACCACACCGGTTCACGCTTCACCAACCATTTTTCAGGAGGAACCCTGATGTGAATGCAGTTGACATAACAATAACCTGGAACTCACTTCTCCTGACATGCTATGAAACAAGAGCCTCCAGCTGAGGAAAATTGAGAACTTGAAGGTCACACTTCAAGTTACTGATTGGCCAAACCAGGAACAAACTCAGAATGATCCCCAGCCCTGAAGTGTTACCCTGCAGACACTAGCTACTCACAGCCGACTGTATGTGAGTGTTTGGGAGGAACTAAATAAAATGTGCAGTTTTTATTTTTTAAATTGCTGTGGCCTGATAAAAACAATTTAAGGATGGCGGAGTTTAGTTTGCCTCGTGGTTCAAGAGGACACAGTCTGCCATGGAGGGGAGGCGTGGCAGCAGGATCCTGAGGTGACTAAGCACGGTGCATTCACAGTCAGGAAGCAGAGAAAGACAAACGCTGATGCTCAGCTCACTTTCTCCTTTTCCTCGAGCCCAGGACCCCCACCCCTGAGGTGGTTCTTCCCACCAAATGAACTTAATCTAAAAGCTCCCTCACAAGCATGCCCCAACGTTTATCTCATGCTGACTCTTCATCCTGCCAAGTTGACAGCCAGTCTTAAGCATCACAGAGGACAGTGCTGGCTGCAGCTGCTTCTCATCCGTGGAGTGAGTGTAAGGCTCCGTCACTTCTGTAAGGCTCCGTCACCTCTGTAAGGCTCCGTCACCTCTGAGATGTACCGCCAGTTCATTAGCACAAGTGCCAAGTTTAGGCAAATTGTAAATTTCTCAGGAAGGACTTTTTTCTATCCAACACTTCTGTTTCTGTAAGCCTAATGGGTCTCCTTAGGGATGAATGAATCCTGGAGGGACTGAAAACTACTTTGGGGAGCCAGCCACCGGAAGGATGCAGCTATCACATGGATTTCATCTCACCCAGAGCTACTGCTTCTAGAGTCTCACTCCAAGCATCCTAGCATAGACAGTGTTTGAGACATACTGAGAATGATGTCAAGCATCGGCTCAAACCCCTGCCTGAACTCCCAAATACTAGAACTACCCAGACAGCCTCTACCTCCTGCTGGTCAACCTGCTGGGATCTGAAAGCCATCCTGCCTCTAAACTTTGCTGCCTGAAGCTGAGGACTATGCCAGGCACAGGTAGAAATCTGTGGGCATTCTGATGATCTCAGTGTTGCCTGAACGGCAGTGCCTCAAATCCCAGTAAGCACTAGGACCAGGGTTACTCACTGCACCGTGGAATGTTGATTTTGCAAAGGGTACTAGTCTTGCCCCAATTGCCTTGGAAACCTACTCGCTGATGTCCTGATACCTCCAAGTATAACAATCACAGGGTCACACTTAGGTCTGTCCTGTGTGTGAAGGGGGAGGGTAGTGTTCTCGCACCTGTCTGCTTTGCCCTGGGTTTTGGCTACGATGCTGAGAATTGAACCCAGAGCTTTTGCACATGCTGTGTAGGTACTTTTCTGGCTACATCCCTAGCCCAACTCCTCTTGTTTCAAAGGTAATTTATGTAGACACATTATAAAATAACAAATATCCCAGTCTGTAAATACCACATTCTATATTTAGTGCATGTTGGCAAACATGTATCTTGGGCTGAGCCGGGCGTGGTAGTACACACCCATAATTCAAGCACTTGGGAGGCTGATGGAGGAGGACCACAAGGTCCAGGCAAGCCTGGGCTACATAGTGAGTCCCCATCCTAAAAGGCCAAATAAAAGAAAGTTGACATGTACCATGAGCCATACTCTACAGGTGGCTTAATGATAATTGGCTATTATCAAATAATCGTATGTTGTGAATATCTCCCTATCTTCTACATATATTTCCATATCACACTGCATTGAATGACCTGTATACTACCACATGGACACACCATAACTACACTCCACAGGTCCATTCTTAGCAGGTAAAATCATCATCCTGGTATACCATAGATTACCCAAACTTAGCAGCTGAAGGCCGCCAGCATATGTTATCTTATAGTCTCTGTGAGTCACAATGCAGATAGACCTCTGATGGCTCTCTGACCTAGGGGGGGGGGTCTTATGACACCAGCAGGTGTTGGCTGAGACATTAGTCAGTGAAAGTCTTGAGTAGAGACATCTGCTTCCAAGCCCACATGTGTGACTATTGCCAGGCTTTGGCTAGGAATGTCAATTCCTTGTCATGTGGTCATCTCTCTGTATGTCCAAGGAGGCTTCCCCCAGAATATGGCTCCTAGGAGGTAATGTGAGGCTTCCATCCAAAATAAAGGCACAATCCTTTTATGCCGTGGTATTGTAAATGGCATCCCACTATTTTCGCCATATTCTGTTTGATAGAAGATACAAAGGGCTAGGAAGATAGTGACATTGTTAAAGTGATTGCCATGAATGAACAAGACCCTAAACTGAGTCTTCAGTCTGATATCAAAAGACCCAGCATGGTGACCCATACCTATAACCTCAGCACTGGACAGGTGGAGGCAGCCAACTCTCTGACGTTTACTGACCAGCTTGCTTAGCCTAATCAGTGAGCCCCAGGTCCTAGGAAAGAGTCTACACTGTGGTGGTATTGTGTTCCCCAAAATATTGTGTACCTTAATAAACTTATCTGGGGTCAGAGAACAGAAAAGCCACAATATTAAACATAGAGGTTAGGCAGTGGTAGCACAGGCCTTTAATCCTAGCATTCCAGAGACAGAAATCCCTCTGGATCTCTGTGAGTTCAAGGCCGCATTGGAAACAGCCAGGCATGGTGACTCATGCCTTTAATCCCAGAAAGCAGCCTTTAATCCCAGGGAGTGGTGGTAGAAAGCAGAAAGGTTTATAAGGCGTGAGGACCAGAAACTAGAAGCATTTGGCTGGTTAAGCATTTGGCTGGTTAAGCATTTGGCCTGGTTAAGCATTCAGGCTTTGGAGCAACACAGTTTAGCTGAGATTCATTCTGGATGAGGACTCAGAGGCTTCCAGTCTGAGGAAACAAGACCAGCTGAGGATCCGACGAGGTGAGATAGATGTGGCTTGTTCTGTCTCTCTGATCTTCCAGTATTTCACCCCAATACCTGCCTCAGGTTTGATTTTATTAATAAGAACTTTTAAGACTCATGCTACACTACACTTTTTAAAAACAAAGTAGACAGCTTCTGAAGAAGGACACATGCACGTATGTCTATGTGAACACACATGAACACACACATACGCAGGAGTACTTATGGAGAATGACCCATACTCAAGCAAGAAGGACTCCAAAAGACAGTTCAGGAGACATGGGTGAAGGAAGACCATCAAATATTAACAACAGGGAAATGGTGCTTTTGGCGACATACAGGAAAATTGAAGTTTTCAAGACCAACGTTTCAGATGCTGAATACAGACAGAGCAAACTTGCTGTGGCAAACTGGTTCGCGTCATTTCAGAATTTGAACAAGAAAAGAAATCACGTGCAGATAGACTGTGGGAATGTTTTATCTGTGTGCCGCCAGATTAAAGAGGCCGATTCCACAGCAATGCACACCCATGCTGTCACCTACAGAACACTTCTTTTTTTTTTTTTTTTTGGTTTTTCGAGACAGGGTTTCTCTGTGTAGCTTTGCGCCTTTCCTGGAACTCACTTGGTAGCCCAGGCTGGCCTCGAACTCACAGAGATCCGCCTGGCTCTGCCTCCCGAGTGCTGGGATTAAAGGCGTGCGCCACCACCGCCCGGCTACAGAACACTTCTTACTCCAGCCACTCATACCCTCAACAGGCTGACAGACCACAGCAGCAGTACAGCCACACTCAGCCCATACTCAGCTTCCCCAGACTTGCAAAGACTGGGGTCCAGGCTCCTCCCTTGCAGTCTCTTTGATCTCAATCCAACCTCAAAGAGCGTGTTATCTTGCCTGCCTCCCTTCCTACTCTATTGGCTCCCATCCCGAATCCTTCGAAGTTCAGCCCACATTGACACAAATGTTCCTCTGTGCCTCCTGGGTTTCCCTCCAGGTCAACACTTCACCATTATTGCAGCAGTCCTTTGTGTCCCTGATGTGGTCCGAGGACCCCAGGATGGAGAAGACTGAAAAAGGAAGATTCAAAAGGGGGACTATGGGACATAGAGAAGGATGTTGGCATCCAGGTATACAGGTGCGCCTCAAGTGGAGGTGGCAGAGAAGCTCAGTGAGAAACATTTAGAGAGAGCATTAAGAAATGAGCTCAAAGTTGAGTGTGGTAGTACAGTGCTGTGATCCCAGGACTCAGGACTGGAGGACGGAGGGCACAAGTTCCAGGGTCATCCTCTGCCTCATAGAGACTCTGAGGCCAGCCTGGAGCACAGGAGGCCTTGTCTCAGCAGTTCATTGAGGCAAACCCCAAATAAGGTTAGGTTGAGTGAGGCTCAAGAAGGAGGATAGGTTACCTACATAAGATCTACGAGATTCCAGCCGAGATGCTGTCAGCAGTTAATGGCTGGTAGGGAAGCGGGGAATCGTTTTTCTTCAGTGATGTAGCCATTGTTATGGTGTCCATAATCCAGTAAATAACCCCACACCCAGACACATGCAAGCAACCCTAATTCAACTCAGTAGACTAACAATGAGAGATGGGGGTGGGGGCACGAAGGAGGGGTCCAGAGGGAGTGGGAAGGAGAACGAAGGAAAATGGGGGGGGGGGGAGGGGAATATGATAAAAAAAATATATCATATACCTGAATAAAAAGTAAACCAAGCTTGAGAGCACACCTTTAATCCCAATGCTGGGGAGGCAGAGACAGGCAGATATGGAAGTCAATGATCAGCCCGCCTAGCCAAATCAGTGAAGAGACCCTGTCTCAAAAAATAAAGAAGGAGGGGCCTGAGAGATGTCTCAGTGGGTTAAGTCACCGGCTGCCAAGCCCAAGGACTTGAGTTTGATCTTCAGGATTCACGTGGAAGGAGAGAGTCAACTCCCACAAGTTGCCTTCTGACCTTCACATGCCTGGACACACACACACACACACAGTAAATAAAATGTAAAAATAAAAACAAAAAATAAGGATAAAGAGAGATAGAAAAAAGACAACAGAGGTTGTCCTCTAGCCTCCTCCAAGAATCTGAATGCACAACACACACACACACACACACACACACACATACACACACACACACACACACATACACACACACACACACATACACACACACACACACATACACACACACACACACACACACATACACACACACACACACACACACACACACACACACACACACACAGTCTGAAAGGAAAATTCAAGAATGGAATATTCAGGGTCAAGGGCCAAGACTAAAACTCAAACCTTCCGGGAATGGTGACCAATCAGAGAGAACAAACCCAATCACAATGGACCGCGTCAGAGCTCATGACCAACAGGACCACCAGCCAAGCATTTCATGTCTTTTTCCTTTTATGAGGTAAATGTTCGGCTCTTGTTAGCTCGCTTAGTTTTAATGATGAAAAATCTCTGTTCAACCCAAAACACTGACTTTGATTAAAACCTATGCTCTGTGGCTAGGATACAGTACAGTGATAGAAAGGACCACAAGGCTTTGCATTCCATCCCCAGAACTGTCATAAACAAAAATGTTAAGACCTTTGCAGTAGGAGTCCAGGCACACACAAGTGGGTTGTGACTTCCCCAGGTCCATCACTTCCTGGCAAAGTGAGCCCCTTGATGTCGAGGTACAGCTGACCTTAACAGTGTGGAAAGGCAGATTCTCTGTGGCTTAGAAACCAGTGACAATTCAAATGATTATTGGCTTCAGTGGCTTTAGCAGCAGGGAGCTCAGAAGGTTTCTGACTGCTCCCAGCAAAACCCTGACGGGACCACCACACCTAAGGACAGGCCAGTGCCTCAAGACTCCTTCAGGCTGCCCTGCGGCTGCATGGCCTTTCCCTGACCAGCTTAAAGGCTAAGCGATAGTGCTCTCAGCCCTCCAAGCATTGTGTGTGTGTGTGTGTGTGTGTGTGTGTGTGTGTGTGTGTGTGTGCATACATGTGTGTATGTGCAGGCCAGAGGTCAACCCTCAGTTGTCATTCCTCAGACACCATCTACCTTATTTGTTTCTGTTTTTGAGCTTGGAACTAACCACGTAGCTCAGCTGGTCCCCAGGACCCTCCTGACTCCATCTTCCCAGCACTGGGATGGAAGTGCATACCATCACAGTCAGCTTCTCATGGAGGTTCTGGGGAATGAACTCAAGTCCTTGAGTTTACAAGGCAAGCACTTTACCAGCTGAGCTATCCCCGCAGCACACCACTCAAGCAGTTCGTAGTTGCTTTCCATTTTGACAACAACCCATTGAGAGCTGGAGACTCAGGGGTATTGAGACAGCCGTGGTCTTCCCAGCGCTTCTCAGGCATTACTAGTAAAACAGCACATTTACCGAAAATCAAGGGGCGAATGCTGCTGTGCGTGATTAAGTACCGTCTGTGTGGATGTCACAGCGAGATGTGGTGCTGTTGACCTGCACTGAGGTGGCCAGCACAGTGACATCGGTCAGGATGCAAGCAGATGGGCTAACAACCACTTCAGGCCTTGACATGTGCATAGGCAGCTGTGACAAGATCATGCTGAGACGCCTCTCTCCTTTCCACTTCCCACCTCCAGGGTACCTGGGCCTCAGTTTCCCCTCACTGCAGCTGTTTACTGAGGCGAATGCTTTTGTTGCTTCCTCCCCTGACACCTCATGATAGGAAAGAGATGTGTTTCGGTTCTGCTTGGCTTGTTCCATCTCTAGCTCATTAAACATGATTTAAAATAGTTTACCTCACATCCCTATTCATTTGGGTCTTTAAAGCTCCTCCCCACCTGGGTCTTATTGCCAACTCACCATCCACAAATCCCCAGCTGTGAACATCACACACCTTGCTCCAGCACTGGGCTTCCCTTTTATCCTTTAATTGGAATTTACCTTCAAAACCCTCCAAATCTCCTCCCCGGCGTCTTGAGTTTTATCACCGGCCTTTGCCATAATTCAGCCCCTCTCACGTTATATCTTTCTCCCTTCAGGAAACCAAACGAAGACCCGTTAATGAGGCCCCTCTCTCTATTCAGTTATTCCTTTCTTAGAAAGATCTTTTTTAGAAGCTAACATTCACCCCAAACACACAATCTAATTTGTGGGGGGAAAAAAAAAAACAGCTAATGTGTATGGAACAAAGTTATCTACAAAAAAAAACAACCACAGCTCTCTTCTTAAAATGAATAGGAGGTAGTTTATTCAAAACCATTTTGAGTGACCATGGCCTAGGAGCACAAGTTTAGGTTACCCCAAGTTCCGTGTCCCAACATGGGAGCAGTTGCATGAAGTTTTATAGTTTTACAGAATAAAGAAAGTCATGAATCAAGGGAAGTTTTCAATACGTTGGTGGGTACATCTGAGAGATTGCTACAGCAAGGAGGGGGTGGGGGGTGCACAGGAAGCTTTTCTATATGCCCAACATGCTATCTGATGGCATTCTCCTTAGCTTTGGGGTTGGTGAATGCTAGTGGTCTGCTAAATTGATAGATTTTGAAAGGTTTTCATCTGTTCTTCATGGGGAGGGCGTTGGTTCTGACATAAAGGTGGGCAAGGAATGGCTACTGAGGACGTGCAAAAATTAGCCCAAGACAAGGTAATCAGCCTCTGGACCGGCGACACTCCGGCCTCTCCACAGGACTGTGGTTTCCATTAGTTTTTGCAGACACAGCTTCTTCCCAAGAATTTTCATTCGCCAAGTAAAACAGAGTCCACTTTCATTCAATCTCAGTGTTGATCCCTGTGAAAGGAAACCACCGTCACATGGACTGAGTTTCTGCTTTAACAGACAGATAACCTCGTGTTTGATTTCAATGGTGCCTTATGCGTTTCCTCTAAATAAATTAAATAGAAATGGTGGTGGTTGTACAACTCTTAAGAGAACAGTGTCCAGACACAAAGCAATAGTTGACTATTGAACTCCTACTCTGACCAGAAGAAAACACACTTGACTGTGCCAGGGAGGCCACCTCAGAGGCCACCAGGACCTCTCCCCGCCAGGCTCCAGGCAGTGCCTTGCTTGAGCGTCAATGTCCAGGACCCGGTACAGGGGAGGCAAGGAAGAACTTGATTGTCCAGTTACTCTGCTGAGCTTCCCCGCTGCCCTGTCTCAGTCACTGTCGAGGAAGCACCTCTAGCACTCAGAGGTAAACAAACCCAGGTAGGGGAAGAGGCCAGTTCAGTTCTAAGAAACTCCTGCACATGGGAAATAAGTGCTCCGAACAACCACCTGCCTGGACCCGAGCTACATCCTCACATCTGAGATCCCATTGACAGTCCAACAGTCTCACCCGGGGTAATCCACAGGCTAGTGGTCTTCACCCATCAGAAACAGTTTCCCTTTAATAACTCTGTGGATTCTGAGGGAAACTAGAGTGCTGGAAGATGTAGAAACAAAAGGACATCCATACACATTCTGAGCAGAGGAGAGAGAGGCCTGGCATAGTGGGAAAAGGTGCGGACTCTCAAGCAGTCCTCAGCCCTAGCACCACCCCAGATGAGGAGGGCTCACCATCTCAATGGAGCACTTTGTTACAACCGCACTGATAAGTTTTGGATCCCCAGTTATTGGACATCTGCCGCCAATGTAATAAGCCAATCAAACCAAATTATTAAGTCCAGGTTTAATGAACAGAGCAAAGCAACTCCTAGGTGACCCTCGGGAGGGCAGGAGAGGAATCATGTGGCAAATATGGCTACCAGGTCTTAAGTAGCCTGTAGGGATGGTTTTGAGCATCCTTGGTGGGCTTCCTGAAGGAAGGGGCTGCTGCTTGGTAGGTTGAGGGGACGGGGTCTGTAATGGAAAGAGTGAAAACTGAGTGTGGAATGGGGCCCCAAGCTGGAGATCCCCAACATCCCAACCTTTTGGGGTATATATGGATGCTGGTAGGGCTTCTACCTAAGCACTCACCAACCCAGCACCCCTTCATGTTATGACGCCCATACACATCACTGCTCTTCTGAAATACGTCATCAGCTGATTTGATTTTCTTTCTTTCCTCCTTCCTTTCTTTTCTGGGGGTGGGGTGGGGTGAGGAGGCAAGGGTTCAAAGCTGGCCTCAAACTTCCTATGTAGCCCAGAATGATCCTGGGTGTGTGATCGTCCTCACTCCAATTCCTCAGTGCTGGGATTACAAGTCAGCACCACCACGCCTGGTTTACACAGTGCTGGGGACTGAACCCAGGGCCTTGCACATGGAAAGCAAGCACTCTACCAGTGGAGACACGTCCCCTGGCCTATATAAAACTAGTTATGCCAAATACATCACGATGGCACACTGGTGCACATTAAATGATAATAAAGCCAAACCAAAGATATTAACAACACAAGTGTTGGGGTTGGGGATTTAGCTCAGTGGTAGAGCACTTGCCTAGCAAGCACAAGGCCCTGGGTTCGGTCCTCAGCTCTGGAAAATAAAAATAAAAAAAAAACTTAAAAAAACACAAGTGTTAATGAGGATCAACCAAGAAAATGCACATGGAAGGTTTTGTAGAATCTTAACACACACAGGGTTAACTAACACGATTTGATTTAGTCAGTGCTGATAACAGACTGCATCTGAGGGCGTCTCACTCTCATTGCCTTGCTAACTGCCCTATGAGGAAGGCCTCCTGGCTTCTTCCCACGCTGGTTGGTGTACAGGAGTCTACAGAAGGCAGATAACAGCCCAGTGGCAAACATCTAATCCATCATGGATGTGACTCTGAGACCCCCATATCCCACGACTGTGAGCATATATCACAGCACCTTCTCCCTGATTTACGTGAAAAGAAGCCCAAATGTGTTACTTCCAGGGAGGCCAGGTGCCCTACCCTGTTGGCAGGCTCTGTAGAATTTGGCTTGACTAGGACTGTCTGTGAAACGTCCTGCAGCTAAAGACGTGACTGTGTAAGCCCATCCTTTCACACGCATTTGTAGCCAAAAGTTTTCCTGTGTCCTGCCTGGCCTGCAGTCCCACAAATAAACACACAGAGGCTTATATTAATTAAAACTGCTCGGCCATTAGCTCAGGCTTCCTACTAACTAGCTCTTATACTTAAACTCAACCCATTTTTGTTAATCTATATGTTACCACGTGTTCCGTGGCTTTATCTGTGTGCCATTACATGCTGCTCCCTGGATGGTGGGCTGGCATCTCCTGACTCCGCTCTTCTTCCTCTTCCCAGAATTCTCCTTGTCTGCTCATCCTGCCTATACTTCCTGCCTGGCTACTGGCCAATCAGCGTTTTATTAAACCAGTGTACAAAAGAATTATTCCACACTACACATTCACCTACTAACAGAGATGAAGAAGTAGCATCCTGCTAAGTGATTGCTAAACCTACCATAGCTTTTGTGTGTGTGTGTGTGTGTGTGTGTGTGTGTGTGTGTGTGTGTGTGTGTTTGTGTGCACATGTTTGTGTGTGAAGGTGCTCATGTACATTTATGTGTTCACATATGGAAGCCAGTGGGCAAACTCAGTCATCATTCCTCATACTAGTCACTTTTTTTTTGAGACAAGTTCTCTTACTGGCGTAGAGCTTAACTATAGGCTATTCGGGATGGCCAGTGAGCCCCAGACATCCTCTTGCTGCTGTGTCCTGCCCTGTTCCAGGGATGAACCTGAGTGGGGCATGGAGAGAATGAAGAGTAGGCAAACACACAGACACACAGAAAAGCTGGGATCAGGTTGACTGGGCCCTGGAAGCTTGGTGTGTTTATTATGTACACTTACTTGATCAGGGAGACCGAGTTATTGCATACCATTGAACAAGGAGGTGAGGTTATACACACAGATAAACAAGGAGGCAAGATTTATGGTACACAGCTAAATCAAGGAGATAGATTTAGCTCATCTTGGTAGGAACAGTCTCCACAGGAGAGCAGTCTTCAGACTGTAACTATTAGGGGAGGGGCTATGACGGACATTTTCTGCACACACTATCAATATCCACACAGGGACAGAAAAGACTTTGCAGTCCCTCTGAGCCTCTCTCCAAAGGGAAGTGATCCCATGGATCTGGGGCTCTGTGGTCCTGTCATGGCTGTGCTCCCATCAACTACACACGTTCACTCAGGATCACACACTCAGGGCTTCCTCCACTCCTCATCATATCTTGCCTGGCCCTCACCCCCCAATACTGAAATTATAAACACAGGCCACCAAACTTGGCTTTGAAAGCATATATTGTGTGGAACTGGAGAGTGGCTCCATGGTTAAGAGCATTCCTTGCTCTTGTAGAGGATCAGAGCTTGGTTACTAGCACTCATATAGTAAGTAGTTCATGACCATTTGTAATTCCAGTTCTAGAGGATCTGATGCCCTCTATCGACCAGGCACACATGTGGTACACATACACAAATATAAGCAAAACACTCATATGTATACAATTAAATAATCTTTAAAAGTATTTTAAGTCACTGGGCGATAGCAGCACACGCCTTTAATCTCAGCACTCGGGAGGCAGAGACAGGCGGATCTCTGAGTTCGAGGCCAGCTTGGTATACAGGGTGAGATCCAGGACAGGCTCCAAAACTACACAGAGAAACCCTGTCTCAAAAAAAAAAAAAAAAAAAAAGAAAAAAGAAGTTTAAGTCAACGTGTGTATAGGGCATTGGATGTGTGCATGTACCCATGCACGCACATGCAGACTCCAGAGGAAGATGTCAGATGTACTCCCCTATTGTTCTCCATCTTGTTCTTTTGAGACAGAATTTCTCAATGAACCTGAAGCTCTTTGGTTTGGCTAGGCTGGCTGGCCAATGAGTTCCCAAGATCCACCTATATTAGCCCCCTAAAGCTGAGATTCTAATCATGCCCTGCTTTACATGGGTGTTGGGGATTTGAACTCTGGTCCTCAAACTTATGCAACAAATACTCTTACTGTTGTATTTTGCTTTTTTATTGCTTCCACAAATACCATAACCAAAGTCAACTTAGGCAGCAAAGGGTTTCTTTCATATAGCATATGGTCCTTGCAGGAACTCAAGGCAGGAACCTGGAGGCAGGAACTAAAACAGAAACCATGGAGGAAGAAATTATGCTTACTGGCTTGCTCTCCAGGGCTTACTCAGCTTGCTTACTTATGCATCCTAGGACCACCAGCCCAGGGATGGCACCACCCATGGTGTGCTGGGCCCTTCCACAGCAATTAGCAATCAAAAACATTTCACAGACTTGCCCACAGGTCAGTCTGGTGGAGGCATGTTCTCAGTTAAGCTTCCCTCTTCCCAGATAACTCTGTCTTGTGTCAAGTTGACAAAGAACTAAATAGCACATCCACCCAGCCGTCTCCCCAGCTCCTCACGGGCTTTTCATTAGTTAGGTTCCAGAGATCAAATTCAGTCCCTCTGCAAGCTCTTTACCCATTGAGTCATCTCCCCAGCCCCCACAGTTGCATTTTAACTGTAAAGGAGTGTGCCCAGATGAAAGAGTAGCTAGAGAGTAAGAGTTTCCTCCACCCTCGGCCTTTGTTTGTGCTCGACTCATCCAGACTGGTCTGTTCCATTCATTGACTCACCCTGTTCATTATAGTACCCATTCTGCTTTACCTCTGCTTTTTTGTGCAAACTTTTCAACTCTCCTGCTTCGTACACTACCACTCATTGATGGTTTAATTATATATGCCTAATGTCTTGAGCTAACTAATGACATGGTCTTGTGAAAATAAAACCAGGAACTGAGAATGAGTCGTGGCTGAGGGCTATCCCCTGCCAACCTGAATTTTCCCCATTAAGCAGCCACACAAAGACAGCCCAATCAGATCATTTAATATACTGCTTTAACGCTCTTCCTAATCACCTACTTAATAAGGAATAATGTTTATTAGATTACCCCTTAATGAGTTTCAGAATGAGTGAGCAAATAATAAGAGGTAAATGGGAAATTTGAGCAAAAGGAGCAATGGAGCAGACTGTGCACTCTGCTTTACCCATGATGCTGTATGTTGTACATAATCATACATCGTGGTTAGCATAGAGTACCAAAGATCACTCTGCGCACATGGCATATGTAGCATCTTTGTGACATAGAATTATTCTATAGAATTGTGTATTATGTTATAGAATAAGAGTGTTATATGTGAAGTATGTATAGTACTCATATTTTTTTCTTTTTCCATTCTCACATGAGTTATGAGTACATATTTTCATGTGTGTGGGTACACTTGTGTGCATGTGGATTCCTACAAGGTTGATGTCAGGAATCATCTTCAATTTCTCTTCTGTTTTGTTCATTGAGTCAGGATCTCCGAATTAAAGGAGCTTGCCAGTGTGACTAGTCTTGCCAGCCAGATTGCTCTCGGGACCTCCTTCCTCTGCCTTCCAAAGCTGGAATTATAGGCAGACAATCACACTCACCCAGCATGTATGTGGGGTCTAGAAGTCTAAACTTTGGTCCTCATGCTTTCATGGCAAGAGCTTTAGCCACTGAACCATCTCCCCAGCACCCACACTCAAGTCTAAAGAGTAAAACGCCAGCATGAAGATCCCATCGATTTCTACTGCTTGGTTAAATCACACATCCAGGTGTATGTATTTAATCCCAGCACTAGGGAGGCAGAGGCAGGTGATATCTGTGAGTTTGAGGCCAGCCTGGTCTACAGAGTGAGTTCTAGGACAGCCAAGGCTACACAGAGAAACCGTGTCTCGGAAAAAAAAAACAAAAAGGATGCTGGGTTTGATTCCTAGCATTCCGTAAACCAGTGTGGTGGTACATACCTGTAATCCCAGCATTTTGGAGACAGAAACAGGAAGATCAAGAGTTTAAGACCATCCTCAACTGCAGATCAAGTTCAAGGCCAGCCTAGGATATGTGAAACCCTGTCTCCAAAAATGCAAATGAGGGGCCAGGGAGAGGCTGGATCAATAAAGCACTTACTGTCTCAGCACAGGGACCTGAGCATCCAGGTAAAACCTGGGCACAAGGGTGAGTGTTTGCCATCCCAGAACTTCGGAGGTGGGCAGGGGTGGGCAGGCACATGGGGCTTGCTGGCCAGCTAGATTAGCCTAATAGGTGAGCTCCAGATCAAAGAGAGACCCTGTCTGGAAAGAGGGGGGGGAGGGAGGGAGGGAGGGAGGAAGGAAGAAGGAAGCTTTCTCAGTAACAACCCCCAAAGTTGTTCTCTGGTCTCAGGGCACTGTACACCCATATGAACATGCACGTACGCACACATAAATGATAAGTCAATCAATAAACCAAAGACCTGAGAGTGCACCATGAAGATGTCCTTCTTAAGTTTGTGTCTGCCCCAACACAACATCTGTTTCCATGGTTCTCTGCAGAGTGAGTGATAACTCAAACAGATTGGGATGTAGGGCTAATATCTGAACTAATAAAAAGGCTGAATTATGCATCCTTTTCTAAATGCCGTTTTAGTATTTTTAAATGCCTATTTAAATCAGCTTATTCTAGTTCCTGGAGGGAAATTGTACGGAAAAACACATTAAAAATGAGCTCTATTTAGCAAATAAATTACTTGCTAACAAAGATCTGCCAATATGGTTTTAAGCATATTCTGAAAGTTTGGTATCTTAGAGAATTTATAAATACAGCCTCTTTTCTTTGTGATACTAATTGAGTTGCCAGAATCTCAGAGGCTAGAATTTGCCTTCAAGGAAGTCAGTTGGAGGTGAATTGATGCAGTATCCTTTTGAAAGCAGGATTTGAGGTCCAGACTTGTATTCCATTGCTGTCTGCAGACACTGCAGAGTGGAGGGATTGGCTCACAAAAGACATGCTCCCTGGTGCTCTGCTTGGACCTTGAAGTGTCCCTCACTGACTCCATGTTAAGGCAGTGGTTCTTTGGAGGTCAAATGCCCCTTTCACAAGGGTTGCCTAAGACCATCGGAAAACACAGAAGTTTACGTTATGATTCATAATAGCAGCAGAATTGCAGTTATGAAGTAGCAATGAAAATAATTTTACGGTTGGGGGTCACCACAACGTGAAGAACTGTATTAAAGGGTTTCAGCATTAAGAAGGTTGAGAACCACTGTGTTTAGGACTTGCAAACCAATCCATGTTGCTAGTAGGAGGTTTGTGGGAGCTTTAAGAGCCGGGGTTGAAGAGAGGAAGTCCAGTCACAGAGGGCATACCTTAAAGGGAATGTGGGAACTCTGTTCCTTCTCTTCCTTTCTCAGTTGCCATGACCACCAAGATGGACTGAGCCACCAGAGAGACCCAGGGCAACAGGCCACATGAGCACAGGCAAAGCCTCTGAAACAGTTAGCTAAAATAACTGTTTTTCTCCTTAAAAGTAATTTATTTCAGGCATTACATCACAGTATGGAAAGCTGACTAAAACATGAGGTAAGTGATGTATTACTAAAATAGTAAGGAATGAGATTGGCATTCATTATGAAAGAAAATTAAACAAGACACAAGATAATCATATTTTAATATGTGTATGCACATACATGTATGCGTGTGTGTGTGTGTGTGTGTGTGTGTGTGTGTGTGTGTGTGTGTGTGTGCTTGCAATAAGGCTAGGACCCAGGACCTCACACAGGCTAGACAAGTGATCCTCTACCTAGTCTGAGAATCATGTTTTGAAAGAAAAATGCTGGGTAATAACTCAGCCTAGGGGCCGTAAGGGGACAGAGTGAAGACCCCAGACACACAAGGGGAGACAGGGGAATGAGGAGGGTATGAAACTGCACTAAGAGATGAAGCATGGAGTCCAGGGGCTTCACTCTTTTGTGACCAGCTCAATTGAGACGGAGTCAAAATCCTCCCCATCTTGAAGGCATGGAACTCCAGGTATAACCATCTGTTGTGCTAAGGAAGGGTCACGTGAACAGGTATTGCCTGCTTTGCATTTTAAGAGATGCTCATAAGATTGGTCCATCCCTTAAGGTTTTTCAAGTAAACTTTTAGCATACAGCCTAAATACAAATTTTCCTAACGTATTTTACATCTTAGGCATGCATATTGCAATTTGATGATGCCAGTGTTTAGGACCACACTTAATGTAGATGCTGGCTGGGGGTGACTGGTGGAGCTACAACCCATCTCTCTGGGGAGTAGCTGAGGATGGATGGCTGGACTGTAACTCATCTGTCTCTGCAGATGCTGGCTGCAGCTGCTGCAGCTGGCCTGCCTCTGTGTGTTGATGATGTTGCTGTTGTTTCTGCTCACGTTTCCCGCTGTATACCTGTTCTTCCCTGTCACTCATCATTTCTTCCTGAAAATTGCCACAGTCTGTCAATATTTCTCTGGCTTTTAACAAGCCTATCTTATTTTATTTTTTTCTCTCCACTTGCCTGTCTGTTTTGTAAGGAATGGAGGAAGCTTTAGTATTAGTGCCTGTCAAGCACCGAATTACAGCAAGAACCCAGAGGCTACAAGAACAAGCCAAGGGGTCAGACTCTCCTTGACACCAACCTCATGGGGTTTCTTGGAGAGAGCTTCACACCCATTTTGGTCAGTCTGGTGAACACCTGGGGGGATGATGGTGGCTCTGAGTGGAATCAACATGAGGGTGAGGAGGCCATGGGCAGAGCAATGATCAGAATCAGAGTTAGTATTGGACACCTTGGCCTTGACCTTTATGAGACAAGACACCCAACCTTAGAGAGTTCCTTGCAAAATGTAAAAGCTATGTTAATGTCTTGGTAAATGTGATGGTCTCTCAGAACTGGCAACTTGGTAGGATTTAGAATCATAGGAGATGAACCTCTGAACATGTTTGTGAGGGAGTTCCCAGAGGTTTAACTGGAGAGGGAAGACCCACCCTGAATGTGGTTATCCCTGTCCCATGAGCTAGGTCCCTGGACTGCATGAAAAGGAGAAAGATAACTGAGCACAGAAGACATCTCTCTGCTTCCTGACTGGATGAGGTATGATTGGCTGCCTCAGGCTCCTGCTGCTCTGCTTTCCTCACTGAGATGGACTGTGAGCAAAAACAGACCCTCGCTTCTTTCAGTTGTTTTAATCAGGTGTTTTGCCACAGCAACAAGAAAAGCAATTAGTACAGTGTCTGCTACTTTTGTATTGCTGAGATAACACACCATGACCAATACAACGTACAGAAGAAATGGTTGGTTTGGGGCTGTCTTGGTTTGAGTTTCTATTGCTGTGAAGAGACACCATGACCACAGCAACTCCTATAAAGGAAAACATTTAATTGGTATTGGCTTACAATTTCAGAGGTTTAGTCCATTATCATCATGGCAGCAAACATACCAGAATGCAAGCAGACATGGTGCTGGAGAGATAGCTGTGAGTTCCACATCTTGATCCATAGGCAACAGGAAGTGAACTGTGTACCACACTGGAAGTAGCTTGAGCATATGAAACCTCAAAAATCTGCCTCCACAGTGACACACTTCCTCCAACAAAGCCACACCTACTCCAACAAGGCCACATCTCCTAATCGTGCCACTCCCTATGAGCCAAGCATTCAAACACATGAGTCTACGGGGGCCATACTTATTCAAACCACCACAAGGGGTTACAGTTTCAGAGGCTTGGAGTCTGTGGTGGCAGGCAGGCAGCAGGCATGGTGCCGGAGCAGTAGCTGAGAGCTTACATCTTGACCACAAACACAAGGCAAAGAGAGAGCTAACCAAGAATATCATGGGCTTTTGACGCCTCAAAGCCTGGCCTAAGAGCATACTTCCTCCAACAAATGTCACACCTCCTAAACCTACAGTGTCACTAACTAGGGAACCAAGTATTCTGATGCCTGAGAATATGGGGCCATCTCATCCAAACCACCACCAGACCCAGGATAGCTGGCCCTGGAACTTCCAGGGATTCTCCTGTCTGCTTCTCATCCAGCTTAGGCACTAGGAACACAGGGGTGTGCTACCATGCTCAGCTTTAGAAGGTTCTAGAAATCTGAGCTCATATCATCACACTTCCCCTGACAGTGCATTTGACCCATCTTCTGAGCCATCTTCTCAATCCAAGAATTAATTTTAAGAATTAATAGCTAGGTATAGTGACTTGTGCCTTTAATCCCAGCACTCAGTAGGCAGATGTAGGTGGATCTCTGAGTTCAAGGCCAGCCTGGTCTAGAGAGGAAATTTTAGGACAGCAAGGGTTACACAGAGAAACTCCATCTCTAAATAAATAAATAAATAAACAAATAAATAAAAGAATTAATGTTACACTTATCAGATGTTGGTTCAACTGGCATATTAGTGCACACCTTTAATCCCAGCACTCGGGAGGCAGAGGCAGGTGGATGGATCTCTGTGAGTTCAAAGCCAGCCTGGTCTACAAAGTGAGTTCCACAGAAGGCACAAAGCTACACAGAGAAACCCTGTCTCGAAAAACCAAAAAAAAAAAAAAAAAAAAAAAAAAACAGTGTGAATGAGGGAGTTAGAGAGATGGCTCAGTGGTTAAGAGCACTGGCTTCTCTTGCAGAGGTCCTGGGTTTGATTCCCAGCATCCACATGATGGCTCAAAACCACCTGTAACTCTAGTTCCAGGGCTTCTGACACCCTCTTCTGACATCTGCAGGCACCAGGCATGAACTTGGTGCACATGCATACATTCAGGCAAAACACTCATACACATAAAATATAAGAAATCTAAAAAATACTAATAATTTTAAAAAACTGTGTATATGAAAACATAAAGCCAAGCATGCTGGCACACATCTGCAATCCCAGCACTTGGGCGGCATGTCAGGAGGCTGTGAGTTCAAGGCCAACCTGGTCTACATAGTAAGACTCATCTAAAAAAAATGTGTCTGTGTGTGTCTCTGTATGTCTGTATATGCCTAGATGTCTTTGTGTGACCATATGTGTATATCTGTGTGTCTTTGTATGTTACTATGTGTCAATCTGTGCACATCATTGTGTGAGTGCCTGTACACATGTTTGTGGATGTGTTTGTTCATCTATGTTTGTGTCTGTGTGTCTATGTATATGTATAATTGCATGTCAGTGTACATTGTATATATCTGTCTGTATATATGGGTGTGTCTGTCTGTATGTGTCTATGTGTTTGTATATGTGTTTATGTGCCTATGTATGTCTGTGTGTCTGTATGTCTCCCTGCATGTACATTCTATATAGTATAAAAACACAAAGTTAAGTCTTCATGTAAAGAAGGGAAATTTTATGTCTATTGTCATATAAAAGCATTTAATTGGTTTTGCTCAGGTTTTACTATCTCAATAAACACCATGTTTCCAGATAAACAAACTGCCTCCCATTTGTTGGAGATGTCATGGGCTAGATGTTCAAAGAAAGCAGATAATCTAAAAGTCAATTCTAAGGCAGCAACTTCCCTTAGAAAGCTGTTCTGTGAAGTCAGCAGCAGACAAGAACCTCGAAGGCGTAAACATTATTTGCTCCTTTTGTACCACAAATCCAGGATTACCACACATGTTCTTACAAGCTGCTTTTAAATTGAATTTACTAACTAAAAAGTTCAAACATGTGAGTGATAAGGGGGAATAAGAGCTGATGTGAGCTTCATCTCATGGATTTAGAGATAAGTCCCAGAACAAGGCGCCTCTCACTCTAAGAAGGCTTAACTGATGGAGAAAGGTCTCTGGCTGGCAGCTGGCATCCTTCAGTCTGAACCTGTCCTCTCTAGGTCACAAATGGAGTCCCATTCTTTACCATCACCCCAGGAAGCCTCTGTCTGAGCCTCCTCCTCCTCCTCTGCATGCAGCTTTGATTTGTTGAACCACTGAAATCAGATTCTAGATGCACAGTACCAACTCATCTATGTGAATACCCCTTGACCCCTTCCTTCCCACTAAAAAGCCAAGTCCTCCTACGCAGTCTGACCCCCAGCCCACTACCTATGCAATCGAGAATGGTCTTCACCTTTTCATTCTCCTGCCTCTACCTCCTAAGTGCTAGGATAATAGGTGTGCACCTCAGCCTGTGGTGGAAGCCAGGGCCTCATGAACAGGAGGTAAGCACTCTCCCAACTGAGTCACACCCTCAGCTCACTACCCTTCCCAACACTCACCTGCCTTCCCAGGCCGAGGACTCGGGGTGGTCGATTATTCTCTCTCTGGGTCTGCAAAGCTCACATCTCCTCCACCTTCAGTGAAAAACACCAGACAATGCTCACTCAGGCTCGTAACTCTTTTGAGCATTGTGTCCTTTCCCGTCCGTCCCCCTACAGAGACCCCAAAGAGTATCAGCATTCTACTACCTCACCTGCCAGTGAGTCCTCTGTACCCCACTCCTCCTCCATGACCAGTCTCATTAGTGTTTCCCATGGTAGTCTCCTCACTGCTGGGTGCAATGTCTATTTCTCTCAAGCCTGATGGAGTGTTCATACTGAGGATCACACTTTCTTTTTAACACACAATATTCTCTTTATATGGACCATATTCTCTAAACGCTACCACCCCTGCTTCCTGTGACCTCTGTGTGTGGGTGCATGTATGAATGTTGGAGGGTGTACGGGTGTAAGTATGGAGGGGGTGTGTACACATGTGTGGGTATGAGTACAGAAGCCAAAGGCTGCTTTTCCCTGGTCACTCTTTAATTTACTGAGGCAAGGTCTCTCACTGAACCTGGAGCTCACTGACCTGGCTAGTCTAACTAGCCAGGCATCTGTCGTCACCATCTCCCCCCAGCACCGGCACCACAGGCAGGATACATACCCATCCAGTTTTTGTAGGTGCTGGGGATACAAACTCTGATCTCCATCCTTACAGGGTAAATTATCTCACCAGTCCCCTCTCTGACCTCTGAAGCTTCCTTCTCTACTCCATTTCAGTCTAGTTTGAAGGGCCATCTTTTTCTGCATGTACCTGCCAATTGACATTCTTTGGTTTGTTTGTTGGTTTGTTTATGTTTTTTTCAAGACAGGGTTTCTCTGTGCAGCTTTGTGCCTTCCCTGGAACTCACTCTGTAGCCCAGGCTGGCCTCGAACTCAAGAGGTCCGCCTGCCTCTGCCTCCCAAGTGCTGGGATTAAAGGCATGTGCCACCACTGCCCAGCTCCAGATGACATTCGTATTACACTCACCTCTGAGCCTGTCTCTCTTCTCTCTCCACTTACGTTCTTCTCCATATTCCCATCTACTCTCTAGTCATACACTGATTGTATCTGTCTTGGACACTTCTTTTTATCCTCCAATCACGAACCTTCTGTCCTGTGAAAGCCCTGTGGGAGACTAGAGGTAAAAATGGTGATGATTCCAGGCATGCAAAGGATAGATGCTGTTGTGGGATTTCTCCTGGGTAGACATAAGCAAAAATCTATTCACCCTGGACAGAGCACCAATGGCAGATCAAAGACTCCGTTCCATCCGAGTCTACCTTGATAAGCCAGTGAGCTGACTGGGTTGTTTACAGGCAGCCACATCACTGAAAAGCCCACCCTGACAGACTCATGAGAGCTGCATCCCTGGAGCTCTCTACATGACCTGCCAACAGCTCCTCTGGGAGTCTCACTTCCCAGCTTTTGTTTACTGCTTCTACAACCTTGGGGCTCAGCTTTGTTCCTCTCTGAGCCTCCTGAGCCTTCCAAGTTTCATGAGCCTTCCTGCTCCCTCCAGGACAGAAATAGCTATGCAACAGATGTTCAACCCTGTCCCCACACTTGCTCTTGAAGCAGCTGGCTTCCTGGGAGATGCTACTAAATGAACCAAACAGGAAGAATTACAACAGGAAGATCAGACTTAATCTAGCATTGAGAGGAGTGGGTGGGATGAAGGTTCTAGAAGGCCCAAGACAACCTATAGAAGGATGAGGGGGAGGACTGGAACATCACCCTGTAACAGGTTGTCCTCACCCTTGAGCCTCAGGAGCACAAGCTTTCCACAGCAATTCTCTGTAGCCATGAAGTTAAGTCTCTCCAAAATCTCCAGAGATTTCTTGTAATCCAGTCTCAGAGGGATAAACCTCAAGAGGAAGTCAGTCAGCTTCCTATAATATTTCCTGTTAATTAAAACACCAGGTTAAGAATACAAAAGCAGGGAAGCCTATTTATACCTTAGGCATGACACACAGCTCGTAGAAGCCACCCTGGCTGAGCTGTCTGCTCTTCCATTCTGTTCTTACCCAGTAGCTTTATCGAGAGAGGGGACATCCAAAATATGTGTTCAACGTGACAGTTCCTAAAATGAATCGCAAATGTGTCTCTCCAAACTCAGCCAGTGCTAAGGCCAGTCATCACCCTCAAAGAAACTAGTGTCTGCCTCCTCCTCAAATCCGTCCTCCTTTCCTCAAGCTGTCCCTTCTTAACTGAGTGATTGTGCCACCTGTTGTCCCACCCTCAGGCTCCTCTCCTCCATACAAGCCTACCGTGAGTGTCACCCACTTAGGTCCTCTCCTTAGGGGATTAGCAACTTGCGTAGACTTACTGATGTCTGTATTTTTAAAAATCTTTCCTAGGCACACTAATTCCACAGCTTGGAGACCTGAGTGAGCAAAGGCTGAAATGGAGAGCTTGCAGTGAGAGAACTGGAAAGTCCATTGAAAGCTGGGAGAGCCTGGAGACTCCTGAGGGTGCACTGTGACACAGCTTCCTTCTTCCTTCCGGTAAAAGTCTATGCCAAGCTGGGCAGTGGTGGTGCACGCCTTTAATCCCAGCACTCGGGAGGCAGAGCCAGGCGGATCTCTGTGAGTTCGAGGCCAGCCTGGGCTACAGAGTGAATTCCAGGAAAGGCACAAAGCTACACAGAGAAACCCTGTCTCGAAAAACCAAAAAAAAAAAAAAAAAAAAAAAAAAGTCTATGCCATATCATCTCCCAGGTCAAAGTCAGAATATCTCATTAGAATCTGTTGACTTTTAAATCCAGAGAATCTATTTACTGTCTCTAATGTCCCTCGCCCGCCAAGGCAGCTCCCATTCAGCATATCACTATCCAAATTCATTCTCTGTGTTACATCTGCACATCACACTGAAACAAAAGTGAAAATTGTCTTCACCCTTCCTGACCTCCTCGGTGATCCCAGATACCATTTGAAGAAAGGCAAGAGATAAAGACAATTTCAAAGGAGAGAAATATTCCCCAAAGTAAATCTGAATTTTGTAATGCCACCTGTCTGCCACTGAAATATTATTTTTCACTAAAGAAGCTTGAATCACCTTTAAAAGGATTGCTTGTTTTTTACACACCCCCAAGAAGGAAGATTCCTGGCTGGAATGATTGCTTACTGGGTTAAGTTCTTGCTACACATCGTGAGAAAAGAAGTTTGGCTCCCTAGAATCCATATAAAATGCCGGGTATGGAGGCATGCTTGTAGTTTGCCCGCTGGGGAATCGGGAACAGGGATTCCTGAGGCTTGCTGGCCAGCCAGCCTAGCTGAATCAGCAAGCTGCAGGCAGGAATATTGCAAACAGCTGAGCAAGGAGATGGGGTTGTTACAAATAAACAAAAAGGCAAAGTTTATGGTTTACAGCTGGATCAAAGAGACGGGTTTAGCTAATCATGGTAGGAGCAGTCTCTGTAGAGGAATGGTCTTCAGGCTGTAAGCATCCGGGAAAGAAAGCTATGGTGGACATATTCCACACACAGACAACACTTGTATTCAATCCCCTGAGGAAGGCTTTGCCATCCGCTGAGCCTCCCCTTAGATGAGCAGTGGAAAACTTTGCCATTCCTCCATGAGTCCACGGTTCCGGAGGTCTTTGATATGGGCAGCTCATGTCAACATACACTTACTCAAGACTTGACTCACTTGGGGCTTTTTCTGCTCCCCACAGGCATGATCATGTCAAGGACCAATGCCTCTGACTCATGGAAATAAATGGCAAAGCCGTCCCTAGGTGAGGCTCAGAGGCATAGCAAAGCCTTCCTCTGGTCCAAGTGCAAATGTTGACAGTGTGTGCAAGCACAAGTATTTGTGAACAATTGCTCATTGTGTGCAAAAACTAGCAAGTGTAGCTTCCTCCTCCCAGATGTTTACTGCTTACCTGCCGAGGGCTCCTACATCAACTAGCTAGTCCCTCCTCCTGTGCTTGACTAAATAAACTCACTGAGGTCCTGGGCTATTTCTTAGTTGCTGTGGCTCCATCAGAGGGCACAACCTGACCCCAGCTTTTCTACGCATGTGTCTGTCCTTTCTTCATTCCTTCAGCTGACATCCCAGTCGGGTCAAGTTCCAGATACTCTGGACTTGGCGATTCTTACAGCAGACTTATAACTAGTTACATGGAGCCAGGTCTTAGGTCACCCTGCTTCTAGAACTCTCCATCACCCCAAGTGTATAACACAGATCTTCTGGCTAACTTGTTGAGATCACGGAATTTCTGAGAGAAGCCATGACCTGAGCATACCTTAGCCAATTGAGATACCCTTAGCAATAAACATCCCAAATAAAAAACAAGTGATTCAGAGTCTCTGGTAAAAAAGCAAGAGCTGAGTGTATTCACACACACCCCATCACCAAGAAACAAGAGTTGCATTTGTTTCTTTTTGTGGCACACAAGAACAGGGGATCATTGCCCCAAAGGTCCAGCCATATTAACAGAATCAGATTTTTAAATAGATAAAAGCAGGTGGCCACTTGAGGAAAATTAGTCACACCAAAAGAATGTTCCGTCACACCAAAAGAATGTTCCGTTCGGAGAAGACTGAGTTCTTGCAACATCCAAGAGAAACTGAAAGATGACATAAAGAACATGTGGATACTATTTAAGGAGGAGCTATTTACAAACCAGATTCTGAAAAAACACTTACCAAATACAATAGTTCTGATTTGTGTGTGGCTGCGTACATGGGTGTGTGTGTGTGTGTGTGTGTGTGTGTGTGTGTGTGTTGCACACGTGTGGAGGTCACATGTCAACTTCAGCTGTTGCTCTTTAGGCACCATTGGCCTTGTCTTTTGAGACAGGATCTCTTGCTGGTATGGAATTCAACAAGCAGGCTAGGCTAGTTGGTCAGCAAATGCCAGGGACCCTCCTGTCTCTGCTGCCCCAGCACTGAGATCGAAAGCGTGTGTAACCACTCTGTATTTCTGTTTATGTGGGTTCTAAGTGTTGCACTGAAAACAGATGTTAGGTTTAAAGGAAATGTTAGGGTTAAAACATCAAAGAACAGAGAGCTGGAGAGATGGCTCAGAGGTTAAGAGCACTGGCTGCTCTTCCAGAGGTCTTTAGTTCAATTCCCAGCAATTCAATTCCCATCTGTAATGAGATCTGGGGCCCTCTTCTAGCATGCAGGCATACATGCAGGCAGAACACTGTTTGCATAATAAATAAATAAATCTTTAAAAAAAATCAAAGAACAACGAGGAAAGTAAAGAAAAGGGCCTGACGCTGGGTATAAGACAGGCAAGCTGATCAGATAAAAGGAAGAACATGACTCTGGGAAAACAACAAAGCCAGTCTTGGCAGGCTTTGCTTGACTCCCACAATGCCTCCCAGAGGAGCGTGTGCAAGGCACTGCTGTGCAACACTTAAGTGCAACAGACTGAATTGTGGGTAAGGATGGCTGCTAAAAAGCCCCTATACATTACAGAAAGGAGGCTATCTCAAGCCTCCCCACAGACAAAGAGCTAAATATGAGGTAACCAAGAAAGACTGCAGCTACATCGTGGTAGCTATGGTAGGAGTTAGATCCCCATAGGTAGAAAAAATAGGGTCCATGGTGAGTAATGAGCTGGTCACATAAACATGAGAGCACGGTTTAATGAATGGCTAGTGGACCCTACCAAAGCCAAGTGCTAACAGACCTGGCCAAGGTCAGAGGCTGACAAACTAAGCCAAAGTCTGGGAAACATGCACACTCCATTGGTGTGGTTGACGATTTGCTCAGAGAATTAGCCAGTCCCAGTAGAAATGGCCTGTCTTTGTCCTGTTTCTGCCATATAAAAAGACACTGGAAGCCAGGCAGTGGTGGCACACGCCTTTAATCCCAGCACTTGGGAGGCAGGGGCAGGAGGATCTCTGAGTTTGAGCCTTTGTAGAGCCTGCTCTACAGAGCAAGTTCCAGAACAGCCTGAGCTACACAGAAAAAACAAACAAACAAAGATGCTGGGCTAGCAGCTCAACAGAACCCTCTGGGGATCCCTCTCACTATGGAAATCTTAGTTTTTCCTGCTCTTTTCTTAATGAACTTTCTTTCCCACGCTCACTCCACCTACGTCTGCATCTTTATTCCTCGTTGGCGTGAGACAAGGATCCATACTCCAGCTTGGCTTCTGATGACAACTGATTATCCTACACTTGGGTCACTGGATCACGCCCATCTGGGCCAAGGGAGGCCCCATGGCTCTCAAATGCCTACATCATGGGGATCAAATTCAGATCCTGGTGCTGTCGAGGCGAATGCTTTACTGACTGAGCCATACTTCCAGTCCCAATAGCTCTACGTTTTTTGCTTTTCTAATTATTTCAACTACTAGTTGAGTGGCTGTGGTCACTACAGCTGTTTCATCTACTTCTGGACAACTAAGAAAATTTCCTGTCCCCTGGGAACTGAGGAGGAGCGATGTGACCTATTTTAGCCAATTAATTGCGAAGGTTAATAAATCATTCCCAGATGGAAGATTCCAGAGGCAGTGCACATTTTTCTACACTCTGTTGTCCCCTTTCAACAGTCACTACAAACTCACAACTGGGCTTTCTTCCCACGAGCTTCCCGATGGAGAACGCATGCAGCAATCTGTGTCCCACCGTTCTCACTAGCAGACGGCGTGTTCACACAGACCACCATCTCTTTGTAACTGTGTTGCTGATTACATTTAATTTTGACAAATTAATATGGCTAACATTTTAAATTATAAAATGCATTAACATACCTACAAATTACTAATTTCAGTGCAAAAATCAGCCACCAACCACTTTGGGTATTCTGACATTACTTATATCAAAATGCATTAATTAATCATTGGGAAATTGTTTACAGTGTGCACCATAATTTTCTATGTTTATTAGTGTGCACTAATTGTGACATTTTCATTCATGTATATGAGGTGCTTTGATCATATTCACCTGTAGCTTTCTTTTATCCCTGGGTCCCCCTGGATCTCCTTCCTTTCCCTTCTGGCCCTTCCACTTTTGTGTTTTTCCCCTTGAATCCATGTGTGAGAGAACGCATGACAGTTGTCTTTCTGATTCTAGCCTAGTTGGCTCATCACATCTCTGTCTACAACCATTTTCCTGCAAATGATGTGATTTCATTCCTCTTTTGGATATGCATGTAAATTTGTGTATACATGTACAGATATGTGTGCTGGTGTGCATGCGTGTGTGTGTGTGTGTGTGTGTGTGTGTGTGTGTGTGTGTGTGTGTGTATGCAGGCATGTGGAGGTCCCAGTAAGATCTCTGCCGTCATCCCTCAGGCATAATCCATCTTGTGTATTAGGATTTATTTCCTTATTCGTTTTTGAGTTTGGGTTTTGGTTTTTCGGTTCTTTGGTTTGCTGTTGCTGTTTCTGAAACGGAGTCTCTCACTAGCTTGTAGCTCACCAAGTAGGCAAGGCTGGCTGGCTAACTGGCCTCAGGGATCCACCTCTCTAGTGCTGGAATTCCATGCTCTGCCACCACAGCGGGCTTTAGTCTGTGAGTTCTGGGAACCACGCTCAGGTCCTCATGATTGCAAGGGAAGGACTTTATTAACCAAGCTCTCTCTCCAGTCTCTTCTTCATTGAGGATGACTATTATGCCATTGCAGCAGACCAGTGCTTATAACCACTTGTATTTACTGAACTCTTAGCTCCTCTCCCCCCACCCCCGAATTCACATAGCAATGCCTCCTGAGAAGACACAGTCCCTGCTACCTTCTGCAGATGCAGTCCTGAATCAGCACTTATTCCCAGAGCGGCACTAGAAACCATCACATCCTACATGTTAACGTAATGCTGTGTGTCTGGTTGACATCATCTCCCCCCTGGAACAGATGATCCTATTCAGAACCATATACTCTCATCATCTGACCCAGAGCCTAGCACTTAGACTATGCTCAATAAATGTCAATGCTCAATGCTCAATGAAAGACTTTAAGAATGAGTGAGTTAAACTATTGAAGAAGAGAAGTCTTGTCCCCAAGGGCCATATAAGAACTCAGATCTTATTTCTACTGTTCATCAGATGGTATAAAATGACCACTCAGTGGGTTAAATGTTAGGTGTGAATGGCTTTGTTTTTCTCTCCTGAGGTGAGGATGGGGTGAGGTAGGTGTGTCTCACATAAGCCAAGCTGACCTCAAACTCCCTATGTTGACAGAGAATGAAGTTCCTATCCTCCTTCTCTGCCTCCTGAAACTGAGATTACAGGGTTGCGCCACTACTCCCGATTTATGTGACACCAAGGAGTTGAACCCAGGACTTCCTGCACATGAGGCAAGGACATGGCCAACTAAGCCACATCCCCAACCCTTTGTTTTTCTTGTTACATCCAAGCTTACTGTTCTTTCCAGAGGAAAAAAATTAGCTGTGGGAAAGTATTACTTAGGCTCCCTGGATTTTGCATATTAACTATGAATTCCAGAACAACCTTCGAACTTGTTCAGTGTGTTGACAATGGGTCATCCCTCTCTTTTTTTCATTTGTTAAATAGGAAAATAGACCCACGAATTGGCCTCTCGGTCTTTAAACAATCCTTATACTGAAAAACAGACAGGCAATATTTTCAATTGCAGACATAAAATAGTCAAATAGCCTCTTGAAATTGGGCCAAAGAACAAAACCCTGGAGTAAATATATGAAGTAGAGATTCCAGGCACACCACAGGACCCACTCACTTAACAAAAATGGCACCGACCATTCTCGTCTCTGGCCACTCTTCATCAAGCAGCTGGCTTGCTAGCATTCCCCTCCTTGCCTGTTAGGGTCAAGTTCAGGCCACGGAGGGTGCTGGTCCCATCGTGGAACACATTCAGATACCAGGCTAGCATTTCAGCCTGGCTTCTGAAGACACAGAAAAGGCGTAAGAGCTCAGTTCTTATCTGTATTAGGAGACTGTTTATTCAGTAAGCCACCCTGGGCATGCTTCCCCACCCACGTTGGTTAGCGACACAACACGACCTTCTTTCTTTCCAATAAAATATATTAGAGAGAAAAAAGAAGAAAGCCACGCTGGGTCAAACTTCCTCAGTGTCTCAGGAAATGAGAAACCTCAAACAAAACAACTTAAGCTCTCGCAAGGACGAGATGAGCTTGGCTGCTCCTGGTGGGTCTTTCAGGGGGAGGGTGGATATGGGTTCTGTTGCACACTTTATAAAATTCTTAGGCTCAATATAACAGCTGTGCCAACAAACTCCAGTTACATCTATTTTCAGTGAAGCGGCTAGCCAGCCCTTCTGGCCTGCCCCTTTGGGAGGGTGAATGTAGATGTTGCACGTCCGTTCTCCCAAGATGAACTTGTGCATTCTAATTCAGCCAAAGTGGAGAAATCCAGTCAGGTGGATGGCAGGGTCACAGGTACTCAAGACCATGAATCATAGCAAGGAAACAAATGCTAAGGCGCCCCCACCCCAGAGATGGCGCTTATTCACACCGGGGTGCTCCAAACCCTCCCAAGTGCCATTCTCACCCCAGACACAAAGATGAAGAAGGCAGCAGAGCGTGGAGAGAGAATGACATGCTTACTCCTCAGGGGGACTCAGTTGGCAGCTGTGAACACTTATTTTACAGATGTGCTGAGATCCTGAGCAGTCCCAGAGTCTAACACGGCAGACCTGGAGTCAGATGTTCAGGTTGGCCTTCTCACAACACATCCCTTTAGCAGGATATCAGACCCTGCAACCTAAAAGAGCCAGGAGTGATTGGCTGGGCTCTCCCTCTCCCCTTCTGATAGTGGCTTGGACAACAAAGGCAGTGGATTGGATGCCTTTCAGGAAAAGAAGCGCGCGGTTTCAAGAACACGGTTTTAAAATCAGATGCCCCCCACTCACACTGGCGTTACGGGTCTTTGAAGCCATCGAAAGTTGAAAATATCCAAACCAGAAAAGCATTTAAAGGCAGGCAGATGGCTCAGCCACTGAAGTGTAGGAATTAAATGGGTGGAGGAAAATAGGAACGTGAAGACACAGATCAACCTTGACGGCCAGAGTCAGTCAGTTTTCATTGGTCTGAGAGGTGGAGCCTCTAGACCCAGAGGCACAGCACCTGAGGGTCCGGGAGAAGGCACAGTCCAGAGTGTGAGCACAGAGACTGAGAGTAAGGAGTGGGGTGGGGCAATGGTTTCTGCAGACCCACAGACTTTTGTCTGGATAAACTGCTTTTCAGAACTGCAGGATGGGAGATAACTCCAACTGCCTGTTCTTGTAGCGTCTGGGCTCTGGGGTGTGTACACCATGGAGGTTAGCTCCTTTCTGGGAATTCCGCAAGAGGCAAGTTTCCCAGAACCTTGAGTTTATTTTAGGGACTGGTTTTGTGCTTGCCCTGGAAGCAGGAAGACCTTCATTCCTTTCGTAGCACCCATGTTAAAAAGCTGGACATGGTGGCGCATGCTTATAATCTCAGTGCTGGAGAAGCAGAGACAATCACTTGGGTTTGCTGACCAGTTACTCGAGCCTTTCTGGTGAGCTATAAGCCAGTGAGAGACCTCCCCCCAACCACCACCCACCTGGCCCCTGCCAAAAAACAAACAAAACTACAGCTTCTGAGGAAGGGCAATGAGGCTGCCTTCTGACCTCTACATGTGTGAGCACACGCATACAGATACACACACACACACACACAAACACATACTCACTCACTCACTCACATGCACCGGAATCCCAGTGCAGTTTCTAGAATACATATCACTTTCTCGTCACTGTAAAGTGAAAAACTCATACACCAAGCCATCCATCATCAGGCCAGAACCATCTGTATCTTGGTCTGCAGCACCCTATGTCAGGAAGCTGTTGATGCAAAACCGCAGCTCTCAAATCAAAGGAAATATAAACTAGTTTATTCTGGAGTCAAACTGTGAGTGACCATGGCCTGGGAATTCAGATTTAGGTTCTGTGTTCCAATGGGGAAGCAGTTTCGTGGAGTTGTTATGGTAACGGAACAAAGAAAGTTATAAATCAAGGAGATTTGAAAGTGCGTTGCTGGGAACATTAATTGAGCGGTTACAACAGGTGGAGGAATCTCAGCTATACCCCTCAGGAGCCATCTGAGAGCACTCTTGGCACCCCCTCACCGGTGCTAAAGAGGGTTTTGTTAAGTTAATACATTCCAAAGGTTGCTATCTGTTTATTGGGATGTTAGTCTGACTCAGAGGTGAGCAAGAAGAAACTGCAATCAGGCTCCAAACCTGGCCACATCCAAACCGCCTCAGTCATTGAAGTCCTCGATTAAAATCAGCCTTTGTAGACACAGCTTCTTTTCAGGAGTTTCCCGATCACAGAGATTAAGGCTCAAAACATGGCCAATAGGGCTGAGGATGTCCCCGCTTAACATGCATGAAGTCCTGGATTCCATCCTTATCACCTCATAAGCCAGGCCGGTAGCACATGCCTGTAGTCCCAACAGTCAGGCCGCTGAGGCAGAAAGCTCACAAATCCAGGGTCATTCTAGGCTGTATATTGGGTCTGGGGCTGTTATTGAACTTGGGGTCACAGACTGTGCCCCAAGACAGATTTGGCCACCCTTTTTTAATTGGTGAGTTAAAAGAGTCAAATTAACACTGGAAAACAGAAAAGGAGATTTATTCGATGTGGCCGCATTGGGAAGAAGACAAAGAAATCTAGTGCCCCACCCCCATCCCCATCCCGTCATGAGATTTCTGGGAAAATTCCCATGTCTTTCCAGACCATTGTTTCAGTTCAATGTCAGACACTGAGCCACGGGTGTCTCTTTAGGGTATCTTCATTTCTGCCTGGCCTGTTATGACACCAGCCTGGGCTACATGACTCTCTCTCCCTTCCTCTTTCCTTCCCTTCTTCCTCCTCCTGTTTTTCTCCCCCTCCCTCCCTCCCTCCCTCTCTCTCTCTCTCTCTCTCTCTCTCTCTCTCTCTCTCTCTCTCTCTCTCTCTCTCTCACACACACACACACACACACACACAAAACTGGGGGATAAAAGAGAAGAACCAGCCAGGCGTGGTGGCGCACACCTTTAATCCCAGCACTCGGGAGGCAGAGGCAGGCGGATCTCTGTGAGTTCGAGGCCAGCCTGGTCTCCAAAGCGAGTTCCAGGAAAGGCGCAAAGCTACACAGAGAAACCCTGTCTCAAAAAAACAAACAAAAAAAAAAAAAAAAAAAAAAAAAAGAGAAGAACCAGGGAGTTAGATACTGACGTTGTTTTGTTTGCATTCAGACATTTACTTGATGTTTTAATTGCTCACAGAGCTGTCTTCATCCAGAGGGGCACTCTGTCCACTCTGTCCCATAGTTTTCTAACAACAACAATAACAAAAAGACCATATAGTGTGAGTCAAAAGGAACTGCAGGTAAATTGTTCTAAGGACCTCTTGACTTACACTGTGGCTCCAAAGCGTGTGCTTCAAAACTACATCTCTCTCAGCATCCTCAGCCTCATTGTAACATTTACTTGCAAACCCATCAACTCCACAGGTAGGCTAGGATTGTGGCTCAGTACCCAGGTGCACTTGCCTAGCATGCAGAGAGGGTCCGGGCTGTGATCCCCAGCAGAGGGAGGAAGAGAGAAGAAGGTGAGGGAGGGGGAGAGAGGGAGAGAAAGAGAGGGCGAGAGAAAATCTGGCCCACAGTTGTGCCTTATTTATTGGTTTTCTCAGCTCACAAACCTACCCAATGGGTATAGCAAACAGGGCTTCCTACTAACAGGAAAGCATGCACGGCATATGAGCTTGCATACAGTGACTGCTGCGCCGTTAAGTGGAACTCCCACTTAGGTTTCTGGTAAGGAAGTCTCGGGCAGATAGCTGATGCTCTGAAGTGATTTGCAAGAGAATTTCTCTGTTCAGAATTTCCCTGCTTTTGTAAATAAAAGCTTTTCTACACTCTCCAAACCATCCCATCATTAGGGAGATCCTCTGTCATCTTTCTTAAAGTGGCCCCAATCCCCAGGTTTTGTTTAACACTTGTACGAAGTAGGCAGCTCACCTAACTGAGGCGCATTGAAAGTGCGTTTGTAATGTATGAAGGGAGCATTCAAAAGTATAAATTCTCGAACTAAAAGTGTCAAGCTCTCAGTAAAATAAGATGGATTTCTTTTTCTTTTGTAAATCTGCAGCATAATTCAATTCCACCATTAAAAGTCTGGTGCAGAATACTGAGATCCACAGTGTTTTCCCCTAACAGAAACGTTGGTCTAATTCCTCTACTTAAAATGATTTAGCTTACTAAGGATGTCCCTGGCAGGCTAGGGGCGTGACCAGAGACTCACAGCAAATTAGCTGTATGGTGCCCTGGAATGAGCATACTCTCTGCATGCCGAGAGTGGATTATTTAAGAGAGAGAAGGTTCAGAGCCGAGCATTAGAATAATTACCTTTTGAACTGAAAAGTCTCAATTCAAACAATGGTTCATTGTATCACAGATAACTAATGCAGATGTGCAAATGTGCTGGAGGTCAGTGGACATCTCCAAGTGCAACTGCAGAGGGGGGAGGGGGGAATGCTGAGTGGGGCACACCTGGGCTGGGAGGGGTATGCTAATTCTGCCTCTCTCGGTGCATTTCCCATCTATTCAGTCTGGAGCCCTGGGCCACCATTCCCAGGCAAGGCATATGCATCTGAGGATGAGCACAGTATACAATCAACAAACTATTGAAAGAAGCAGGTGTCTCCATACACTAAGTTTAGTGCTGTAATCAAATAAAACTTAGAAAAGCACTTTGGAGTACAGACTTCATCGTTGTGTATTATAGTAATTAAGAGCAAATTGAGGAGTTTATGCAAATGAATTAAATTAGGACCTCATTGGTACTGTTGTACCAGGAAGAAGTGGTTCTGACTGCTAGTGACAGAATCCAAAATCACAGAGAGAAAAATGATAGATAGACATTTGAGGATGGAGATTTGGTTCCATTGGTAGAGTATTTGCCCAGCATACAAGAAGACCTGGACTCAACTCCTAACACTTCATAAACTAGGCATGATTGGTACATGCTAGTAACCACAGCCCTTTGGAGGTATAGCCCTTTGGAGGATGAGGAGTCATCTTTAACTACATAGGAAGTTTGATGCCAATCTGGATTACATAAACCCCCTCTCTGGCAGCCATATCTGATAAGAACAACAAAAGTCATAAAGTCAGCACAGCTGCTTGACACAGATCCAGCAAACCTGAGCCACATGATGGCTGCTGTGCCACTTTTTGGTTTTGATCTCCACATGTTGCATACTTGGGAGAATTTTAGTATTTGCACAACTTGGGGGTGTTAGACTGATGGAAAATTTCTTATGAATCATTTATGCCTTCTTTCAGGAGTACTGCTTCTAAGCTTCCCCAGGAAAGTCCTAAGCATACCACCCCTCCCACTTTTAGGGAGATATCCTTATCTACTTGAAGGTCTTCCCTATGCCTTGGAGGTTGTGACATACGTAAAGAGGACTCTTTATGAGTCTATGAGATATTCTTAAAACATCTTGCCCTGCACTTACTCAGGAATAAGATAATCAAAACGAAGTAAACTTAAAAAGATCAACAAGATTTGGTGAGCTAGAGGAGTTGGCCACAGATCAGATAACAAGCCTCTTCCTACTATACACTCAGGTGATTATGTGGCATCTACAGCCACAAAGTTAGATTAGCTGAAGTTACCTCAGCCCGACACAAGGACTTGATGAGCGAAGAATGGAGCAGAAAGGTGATTAAAAAAATGAGGTGACAGGACCTTCCTTTGTTAGAGAAGTTAGAACATGTAGAGCCACTGTGGTGTCATGTGACCAAGGAACAAAAGAGTGCCAGGATTAGTCATATAAACAAATTCTATAAAGATATAAAATGTAAGCATTGCATTATTCCAAAAACAGAATAACTGCAGCAGCTTTGGCCTGAGGATTTTTCCTGGCACTCTGACCATTAAGAATTAATCGTACAGCCGGGCGGTGGTGGTGGTGGTGGTGGTGGTGCATGCCTTTAATCCCAGCACTCGGGAGGCAGAGGCAGGCAGATCTCTGTGAATTCGAGGCCAGCCTGGGCTACCAAGTGAGTTCCAAGACAGGCTCCAAAGCTACACAGAGAAACTCTGTCTCGAAAAACCAAAAAAAAAAAAAAAAAAAAAAAAAAAAAAACAAACGAGTTAATAATACGCTGCTCAGGACATGGCAGTCTTCCCGGGCTGGCTTGGAGATTTTCTTTCTGTCTAGCATCCTTAAAGCTGCAAAACCTGGCAGCCTGGGAACAGGCTATCATCTGCCTCCAGATACTTAAAAATTGAGTGAGGGGGTTGATGAGTAAAATTGATTCTGAAAGATAACTCTGCTTATCAATGATGACTAAACTTGAGGAAAAATGATTGTAGAAGATAACTCTGTTCTGTCACAGTTTATCAATGATGACTAAACTTATGACCCCAGGTGTACAAGAAAAAAAGTTAAATACATGTCAGGAAACAAAAATGATATGATCTGTGTTTTGGAACAATGTGAATCTATCCCTGCTTACTGAATTTCGTACAAAGAAACACCCTGGCTGCTAGTCAGTCAGGCTGCAAGATTCTCACCATCACCCTGACCTGGCTGACTCCTTCCCTCAACTACTCCTTGCTTGCTCTCTGGAACCTGTCAACTTCTCAATAATAATAAATAATAAAAAACTTTCTGAGTCCTTGAAGAATGGCCCTAAGCTGTGCCTGTCCTATGCTGGGCATGGTGAGCTCTTGTTAATCCCAGCAGACTCTGCACCTAATTCTACCTCCTGTGTTACAATCTTCCATCTTGCTAAGCACTCAGTGTCAGTCAGCTGGCAGCTAGGATACCATGGTCTGTGCCTTGCCCCTCAACTGGGTATCACCACAGGCAGGAGATGCTATCTTTTAAAATACTCTTCTTTCCCCCATGGAGTTAAAGTCACAACCAAGTAAGAAGAAGAAAATGACCATAAAGATTCTAAACAACGTGAGAACTCAAGTTGAGTCCTCAGAATCCATTAAACAGGCAATAGTGACATGCTGATGGGGATCCCTGGGGTGCATGGGCCAATCAACTAAACTTACTCCCCAGACTGCAAGCTGGTGAGAGACTGTTCTGAAGAAATGAAGTGGGCAGTTCCTGAGGAATGACACTCCATCCAGACTGACCTCTGGCGTACATGCTCACATATACTCACACAAACATATACATACTCATGTACATACGACTGTACAAAGCCAAACGACTCAACTTTATGATTATGGAGGACTAAATGTTACACAGCCAAAAGATCTTGGGCCATTTTTCATTCCTAAGACCATCCATTGCCCACTTTGGGTCTAGTTTAACATCCTTGTGACTATAAAAGCCTTTAAAATGTGTTCCCAGGTGACTATTACTACCTTCTACTAACCTAAGAACTAAGGGTGTCGCCAGAAAGCACCTACAAAATTACATTCCCACTTTGCATGCATGGTACCACCAATGCATTTGGTAAATGCTTTGAGTTATAATTTTGTTTATTCTGCAACTAACAAAATCTTATGTAACTACTTCCACAGTAGATCACATCTTTTGGGACAAACCTGAATCCATGTCCCTGAGCCATGGTCATTCATACTGGCTTCAGAATAGACTCTTTCTTTCTTCCTTTCTTTCTTTCTTTCTTTCTTTCTTTCTTTCTTTCTTTTTTTAAAGATTTATTTTATTTATTATATAAACAGTGTTCTTTCTGCAAGTTTTGCCTGTATGCCAGAAGAGGGAATCAGATCTCATTACAGATGGTTGTGAGCCACCATGTGGTTGCTGGGAATTGAACTCAAGACCTCTGGAAGAGCAGTCAGTGCTCTTAACCTCTGAGCCATCTCTCCAGCCCTGTAGACTCTTTCTTATTCCCTTTGAGGTAAGAGCTGTGTTTGGGGTTGACAGTCCCTGAGTCCATTCCTTCCATAGATGTAGAGGGAGAGGACTTTGATCTTCTCTTTGGAGGTCAGCTTCAAGCCCAGACCTTTACATGCCTATTAAACACACTTATTTTGCAAGCAATACAGGTGACAGTATGATATCTACAGAAAGGGAGGTGTGGGGATATCTGTTTAGGATTAAAATGTCTGTTCTACCCACTGGGCTCCAACCCATCCTCCCGTCATGGGCTCAGAAGCAGGTAAGAAAACCAGGAAGCCAAAGAGGCATGGATGCAGAGCAGGGGTGGGGGAGGGGGGCAGTTACTTTGAAATATGGAATGTAAGGACCAAATCTTCAGGGTGACATTCCCACCTTACATGGCTGAGCTATGGGGGCTCAGAGGATGGAAAGTTCTGGGAACCTGGATTGAAGAGCTGATGCCTGTCTTAGTCTCAAACAGGACAGGAAGCTGGAGGCAGGAACTGATGCACAGACGGCTACAGAAGGGTGCTGCTTACTGGCCTCAGCCTGCTTTCTTATAGAACCAGCAGTGCAAGCTTGGCCCCACCCACAATGGGCTGGGCCCTTCACTAATTAAGAAAATGCATTAGAGCAGGATCTTATGCAGGCATTTTTCTCAAATGAGGCTCCCTCCTCTGACTCTGGCTTGTGTCAAGTTGACATTAAACTAGCCAGGACAACACGCGTAAAAATCAATAACCCAGGGGCATGAGAACTGGGAATTAAAAGACGTATGGGAGGGAGAACTTTCTATTGAAGGCCAAAGATGGAGAAACGCCCACGGAAGAGGAAAGGAAGGAAACATGGAAGCAGCAGGTGAGACAGGAGGAGCACAGATATGCTGGTGGGGAAAAGCGGGGAGGAAATGATCCAGCCATCTTGGCCCGACCTATCTTTATGGACCGGACATGGCAGATTCTCAACTGGCTCATGAGGTCACTCAAAGGTTCTCAGAGGCACCTTCTCTACTGAGGACATTGCCTCCACAGAAAGAGAAGCTGGGAATATCCTTTTCCTCTCTTCTTCCCTCTGACCTCACAAGAGCTAAGAGCCAGTGTAGGACGGAGCTAATGAGCCAAAGTCCAATTAACTCTCTTGATACCTATAGAAGAGGCCGAGGGGGGAACTCAGTTGACAGAGTGCTGGTCTCATACACAAAGCTCTGGATTCCGTCCACAATGCCACATAAACTTGGTATGGTGTAATTCCAGCACTTGACAGGTGGAGGTAGGAGAATCAGGTTCAAGGTCATCCTTGCTACACAGTGATCAATTCAATGCAATTTGTAATACATGAGATCCTATTTAAAACACAACAACAACACTACAGCAGCTGGCAAAAAAAAAAAAAATGTAGCTATAACTTTGAACAAAGCTGAATTTCTGGCTAGCATTCTGAATTAAATATACTAATTGGTGGTTAGAAGACTTTTCATTACCTGAAGGTGACTGTGGTCATCTGGAAGCAGGAGGCTAATCAGTGGAGTGAAGGAAGATGTCAGACAAAAACAAAAATGCGTAATAATTAAACCCCAGGGTTGTACTCCGGCAACCCAACAGCTACAAATGGACAAAGACTATTGAGACAAATGTCCTTATCTTAGGTGAGCGTGAATGTTCTTGTTGTCTGGGAATTGCCGATGAAATCTAACAGAAACATAAAATACCCTTGCACTGAAAGAGAGCTGCCTCCAGTGGAAGGTGGGCTCTTCTCAGATACTGTCAACCGGCCACTTTCCTTCAAACCACTTCGGCAAAAAACTCAGAACTGGGAGTTGAGTCCAGGTGCTGGGGTCTTTTCATTCTCCCTCCAACTACTAAGCATAGGAACAACATTTCTGGTGCCTTAACACGATAGAAATTCAGTAGCCCCACTGAGCTCAGAGTTCAGAAGAGGGGACTGATTCTCTGCTCAGTTTGGTAGGAGGCTGTATGTGCACCTGAAGCTCTGGGTCCTTGTTTAAGTTCACCAGGTAGAACTCTGTTCCCTATGGCTATGTTAGGTAGCGAATCAGGTATCAGCAGGGTTAAACAGCATTGACAATGGGCTCCTCCCTCATTAGCAGCCTGTACAAGCAGAAACTGAGAACTGTAGGATCATGGGTAAAAAAAAAAAAAAAAAACAGGATCTGGGTCTAACCTCCTACCATGGATAGAGACACTTTCTAAACCACCCCGAAAAGACCCTAAGATTTCTATCTAAGCAATGGGGTTACTAATAAAACAACAACAAAAGTCTTTACTATGTGTCTCAGGGTTTTTACTGCTGTGAAGAGACACCATGACCAAGACAACTCATAAAGAAAACATTTAATTGGGGTGGCTCGCTTCCGGTTTCAGAGGTTCAGTCCATTATCATTACGGCGAGGAGCATGGCGGCGTGCTGGCAGACATGGTACTGGAGAAGTAGATGAGAGTCCTACATCTTGCAGGCAACAGGAAGTCAACAGAGACCTTGGGCAGTATCTTGAACTTAGAAAACCTCAAAGCCCACCCCCACAGTGACACACTTCCTCTAATGAGGCCATATCCACTCCAACGAAGCCACACCTCCTAATAGTGCTACTCTCTATGAGCTTATAGGGGGCAATTACATTCCAGCTACCACACTGTGTTATTCCCTCTCTTAAGAGTGACTCCAAACGGGCCTGTCAATCACCTTGACAGGAAAACACCCCTCAGGAAGCTGTCTCTTAGGAATCTTAGAAATTGCTGTGTTGTGGTGGTGGTGGTGGTGGCAGCAGTGGTGGCACACACCTTTAATCCCAGCACTCAGGAGGCAGAGGTAGTTAGATCTCTACGAGTTCTAGGCCAGCCTTTTCTACAAAGCTAGTTCCAGGACAGGCAGGGCTATACAAAGAAACCCTGTCTTGGGAAGAAAAAAAAAAATCTTAGAAATACAGCCTAGGGTTGGTGATCCAACTCTGACATCTTTCCATCAAGAGCTGAAAGCCAGCCAAAGCTACATAGTGCATTTGAGGCCAGCCTGGGGCTACATGAGTCCCTATCTCAAAAAAGAAAACCAACAAACAACAACAACAACAAATGAATAAATAAAAACTTATGGTGCAGGTTAGAACAATGGGCACTCTGGTCACCAGCCACTCTCACCCTCTGAGAGTGTTTTTCTTTCCAACCGTCTTTCTGTACAATGCCCTCCCTCAGTCTTGAGAGTGTCCTGCTTACTTGTAATAAACTCTACCTTTCTTCTATGCCGTAGTCTGTGTGTCTCCTACTAATTCTTTCCGTGGAGATCAGGAAGTCCAGGAGCCAACGGTAGACCAGCACAAGACCCCAGTCACGGCAGGACTGAGAGGGTCCTACCATCATCCTGCAGCCTATCAGAGCCAAGCATGTCCCTCACCACTCTGTCCCCTCCACTTTCACACCAGTAAAGAGAGTCTGCTCAAACCTCTCTTGCATTTCAAATATCTTTCCAAGAAGAACCCTTTAAGCCCTCTCCTGATTGGATCAGACCTGTTCCAGATAACCTCCTTTTCTTCAGTTCAGGTCTACCCTCTGATACTGTAGCCTGACAAGAACGAAGATATCCTAAAAAGACACTGTCTCCTCCCTTTGTCTAGCAGACTGTGGAAATAATGGACCCCAAGAAGATGGCATTTCCCCAGGAATCTCATGTTGGGAGAAAGAAGAGTTTGAAGTCTGGTACCATCTGGAGAAAGACCCTGTCTTCCAGGAAAAGATGCCATGGAGTTTTGACAACTTACTACATCACTTTTCAGGACAGACTGGAGCTGAGACAATGATGAATTCAATGATGGGCAAGACCACACCTTGACTAGTACTGCTCAGTGATGTTTACTTCCTGCCCTCTATTTAGATCTGAAATCAGGACCTGAAAGGTAGGATTAATATATCACTGGACCGCTGTTCCTCTTCCTGGGTAGTTATAAGTAGTAACAAGTTGAGACCAGAATGTTTCAGATGTTCTCATGTGGATTCTAGGGTTTATGTGAATGAATTACCTAGAGCCCCAGTTCCCAGAAGCTAGATGAATTGAACTATATTGATGTGTAAGAACAAAAGTAACCATTAAACCTGTGGAGAGGGTAGAGATCCCATCATCACACAAACCAGTGTTGTAACTGGACAGCTTTTTCCCCACCACACCCTGGGGTCTTTGGCAATGCCTGGAAAATCTGAGATTGTCATACCTACCAATTCTCCTGGAAATCACTGGGAAGAAGACAGGGTGCTATTTAGCATTCTATCAGGGACACACACACACACACACACACACACACACACACACACACACAAACAAACAAGAAATCATCTGTTCTTAAGCGCCAAGGGTGAGGAAGCCTGCCTCCATATCTTGGGATTTCTTTTCTACAAAGGTCAATCAGATGACAACTGGGTCAAAGTAGAGATAAAAAATAAAAAACAAGAGCCAGGAGGTGGGGGTACACTCCTTTAATCCCAGTACTCATGAAGCAGAAGCACGTGTATCTCTATAAATTCGAGGCCAGCCTGGTCTACAGAGTGAGTTCCAGGACAGTCAAGGCTACAGCGAGAAACCCTGTCTTGAAAAATAGATAGATAGATAGATAGATAGATAAATAAATAAATAAATAAATAAATAAAAACAAATAACCAAGAAACTAAGCAAGCAGCAGAAACAGGAAATCTCCATATAGAAGCAACCAGAGCTAAGAGTTAAGGCTGGGACACAGTTTAGGGGAAGGCACTTGCCTAGCATGCATGAGACTCTGGGTTGTAGATGTAACCGTCTTGTTAAATAAGAAACACAGAGCCAAATACAGAGTTAAAAGCCAAGAGGTCAGAGCAATAGCTAAGAGCTGAGATTAAAAACCTTACCCTTCACTGCTGCTGCTGTCCTATCTCTCCACAAGAGAGCTACTTCCTGTGTGTTTATCCTATTTATTGACTTTCCATTCTGCCTTCTCATTGGTTGTAAACCCAACCACATGACTTCCTCGTCACTGCCTGTCTGTACAGACCTTCAGGTCTTCTATGGTTGGTATTGATTAAAGGCATGTGTCTCCATGCTGGTGGTATTCTTGAACACTCGGAGATCTGCCTGTCGTGTGATCAGGGATTAAGGGCGTGTGCTACCACTGCCAGACTTCTGCTACGGCTTGCTATTAGCTCTGACCCCCAGGCAACTTTATTTATTAACATACAAATAAAATCATATTTCAGTACAAATAAAATATCACCATACTGGGTTCCATGCCCAAGAGGAAGGGGATGAAGAGGAGGAGGAGAAAGAGAATAAGGAGGAGAAGAAAGGAGGAGGAAGAGGAGAAGGAAGAAGATGACAGAGAGGAGAGAGAAGAATTCACCCTTGGAAAGGATGTAAAGTACTGTGACACACCCTGCACACTACTCCAGCATCTTTCAGTGGGTGAGGTTTAAGCTGGGTGTGTGACTACACAGTCAAGTGTGGCCCAGCTCTCCTTGCAGCCAGATGTACCCTGTGGCCGAGTCAACAGCAGCAGAGCAGTACGAGCCAAAGTGACAGGTACGACTTCCATCTTAAGAGGAAATAGGCCCTCGAGTTCCTTTCCCTTCCTCTTACCGAGCAGGAGTGCGGACATTCCATAGCCCGGTCTGCCTCGCTGTGAAGACAAGTCTGAGGGCAGAGGTCAGCACACACTTTCCCGAAGACCGGAAACACAGGGTTTGGGCTTCCTGGTCAAGTCTACCCACTATCACACTATGACTGTTTTCCAGTTTTATCTGTGAGACCCAGGGAGACAGTTCAATCGGTGAAGTGTTTGCTTTACCTGCATGAGGACCTGTAGCTTCTGGGAGCTGGGTTTCTTTAAGAGTACAGCCCCTGGCAATTCCACCAAGCTCCACAGGAAGGCCACACATCCATAAAAATGTGGGCAACACAAATTGGCTTGACTGGTTTAAAAAAAATAAAAGACCCAAAGTAGAAAGGTAGGGACTGGGGTAGGGGTGGGGATCTGGGAGGAGTTGACAGAGGACCGAATATGATCAAAATGTTCAAAGAACTAATACAATTTTAATTAAAAAATAAAATAAATCTTTAAAAAATTATGAACTCTAAAAAAACAAAATAAACAAGAGGCCCAGAGATATAGCTCAATTAGTAGAGTGTTTGCCTAGCATGAATAAAATCTGAAGTTCTATCCCCAGCAATACATAAAACCACCACAGTAGCACACTCATATAATCCCAGCACTTGGGAGGATCAGAAGCTCAAAATCATCCTTGTCTACACAGTAAGATCAAGGCCAACCTGGACTACATTAGATCCTGTTTCAATAAATAAATAAATCAACCAACAAACAGAAGTCATACACCTTACACATAGTACCACTCCCTATGGTTTTATTAGTGAAAAGGATGCTGGCTTTCCACAGCAGTATGCTACCTCACAAGCCGCTAATGCACGCAAATGCCATGCAAAGCACGTGCGTTCTCCCAGTTATCAGTCCAGTACTTCTGCTTTTTCCTGCTTCCATCAGCCAGTCCAAGGCCCACTTTCTACTAAAAAGCTCCCTGAGGTGTCTGTCCTCCAGTCAGCTCTCACAAGACTCTAACAGTTGTGTGAGACGTAAATCGTAAACCAGCCTGGCTGTGACCAGGTTCCTTAAGTGAGCCGCACATGTTCCAAGGGCAGAGCCCATGTCTCTGACCTCCCTGCCCCCACTTAGCACAAACTGCGCCATACACACAGGCTGCCATTCTCAAATGCAGCTTTGCCCTGGCCAGTGCTCTGGACTCTAAGAAGTCCTGCCAAGGACAACAAGTAGTGAGTCGTTTCATGTCCCTTTTTTTTCCCCTCACCATTTCTGGGCATCTAATTACAGGAAGGAACACTGACAAGCAGAGAGCATTTTCATGCCACAGGGACCAGCGAGATTAAGTGGTTGACCTCTCAGTGGCTTTAGAGAAGTCGACCTGAGGAAGCGGCCCCTCCTCATCTGTTGGTTGAGGGTGCTGACTTTGTTTTCCACAGTGGAGGGTTTATATTCCATTTTAAGGTGCACTTTTCATTCATAACCTTGTTCCCTCTGACCTCACTAAATCCCTTCTCAGAGTCTCATGCTGCTCATTTTTCCTGAGCCAAATGGTCCCCTGTCACAGTCAAATACCAACCACACAGAAGCCAGACGCCTCTAAGGACTGTTCTCCCAGCCCATGAAACTGTGTTCTCACAATCTGCAACTCTTTCACCCAGTGCCTCCCATGACCAGGGAAAATCATCACGTCTGCTTCCCTTTCCACCCTCGGAATCTGTTAGGGAATGTGTGGGGAAGTGAGGAAAGCCTAGGAACCAGGCTGGGATTTGGCTCAGGCAGTGAGGTGTGTGCTGAGCAAGCATGAGAACATGAGTCTGCATCACCAGTACCCACTTAAAAGCCAGGTGAGATGGTGCATGTCTCTAAGCCCAGCACTGGGGAGAGAGCAATGGGAAGATCCCCAGAGCTTCCTGGCCAGCTGATCCAGCCAAATCAGTGAGCTCCAGGTTCAGTGAGTGACCCTGTGGTAGTCTGAATGTAATTGGCCCCCACAAGGAATGGCACTATTAGGAGGTATGGTTTTGTTGGAGTAGATATGACCTTGTTGGAGGAAGTATGTCACTATGTGAGTGGGCTTTTGTTGTGGAGTATTATTTTAAGATGTGCTACATTTGTTTATGCTATGGAATATTTAATGATGCAAAGAAGTATTACATTCCTTTATGTTGCATTTGTTTAACTCTGTGAAGCTGTGTTACTGTGTCTGTCTAAAACATCTGATTAGTCTAATAAAGAGCTGAATAGCCAAGAGCAAGGCAGGAGAAAGGATAGGTGGGGCTGGCAGGCAGAGAGAATAAATAGGAGAAATTCTCTGAGAAAAAGATCAAGGAGCAAGAGAAGGAGGAGAGGAGTACATCAGGGGCCAGCCACCCAACCACACAGCCAGACATGGATTAAGAAGGAAAGAAAAGATATACAGAAATAGACAAAGGTAGAAGCCCAGAGGCAAAAAGTAGGTGGGATAATTCAGGTTAAGGAAAGCTGGCTAGAAATAAGCCAAGCTAAGGCTGGGCATTTATAAGTAAGAATAAGCCTCCATGTGTGATTTATTTGGGAGCTGGGTGGTGGGCCCACCAAAGAACAAAGAACAAAGAGCCAAAAGAGAAGAAGTAAAAAAAAAAAACAACAAACTACAGACTTTGAGGTCTTTTTTGCTTAAGCTTCGCTTAGTGTGACACTCAGTTGACTTCCTGTTGCCTGCAAGATGTAGGACTCTGAGCTACTACTCCAGCACCCCATCTACCTGCACACCATTGTGCTCCCAACCATCATGATAATGGAACCTCTGAAACTGTAAGCCAGCCACCCCAATTAAACGTTTTCTTTATAAGAGTAGCCATGGTCATAGTGTCTGTTCATAACAATAGAAATCCTAAGGCAGACCTTATCTCAAAAAATAAATTAAGGAAGACTTCTGAAATCAACTGCTGGCCTTCTCTCTCTCTCTCTCTCTCTCTCTCTCTCTCTCTCTCTCACACACATGCATGTATATTAGAACATATCCTTATGCATACACACATATACTGAATGTCTAGGCAGATGTGTTTCACCAACCTTTTAAAATTATGTTTCTTTATTTTTTATTTTATTTTATTTTTATTATTATTATTATTATTATTATTATTAGGTTTTTTGAGACAGGGTTTCTCTGTGTAGCTTTGTGCCTTTCCTGGAACTCACTTTGGAGACCAGGCTGGCCTGGAACTCACAGAAACCTGCTACCACTGCCTCCTGAGTGCTGGGACTAAAGGTTACACCACAATTCCTAGTCATGCCCAAGCTTTTGATATTTTGACAATGCATTATCATAAATGGTAAATCTACAAGTTTACACGAAAGATCTAAGCAGTGAAGATAAAAAAAACTTTTTTCAAAAAATAAATCTTATGCTGAGCATGGTGGCGCACACCTTTAATCCCAGCACTCTGGAGGTAAAGGCAGGAGGATCTCTGTGAGTTCAAGACCAGCCTGGTCTACAAAGCGAGTTCCAGAACACAGAGAAACCTTGTCTTGAAAAAGCCAAAAATAAATAAATAAACAAACAAATACTTCTTATAATGTTTTAAGCAAGTTTACAAGCTTGTGTTGGTGTGTTGGTGTGTTGGTGAACACTCACTGATAACCTCATCTAATCTTCTCTCTCTCTCATGCACCACTATATCCAGTTCATGTGGTGTTGAAGATCGAACCCTGCACCTTGTGTGTACAGGGTACCAACTTCTCAACTGAGCTCTGCCCCTGACCAAATATTGCCTACCCAGGGCTGGGGATTGAACCCAGACCCTCACACATGTTCGGCAAGTACTCTACTGGGTCATATCCCTAGCCTTCATATTTTATCCAAAACACCGAACTAACAGATACTTTGATTTAAATGTTTCTCTCCAAAGTTCAAACAACAACCCCGGAGTTCTTATGTTAACGGTCTTTGAAGGCAGGGCCACAAGGAGGTGACAGGAATTAGATGAGGTCACAAATGTAGGGCACCAGGATGGCATTAGTGGCTTTACACAAAGAGGGAAGACCCAAGCTGGCACACTGGCTTTGTCTGCTATGTGACATCTCCACCTCATGACAATACACCACCAGGCCTTCGCCCAGTGACAAGCAGATGTCAGTCGAAACTCACCGACTTCCCAGACTTCTGAATAGTGCGAGGGGTGGGGGTGGGGGGAGTAGGGGGCAGGTTAGAAGTTTCCCAGTCTCGGGTGTGCAGTTCGAGCAACAGAAAATGAAGGAAGACAACTTTGTCCTTGGGAAAGTAATTCGAACACTTGACAAAACAAACATTCAGTGAGTTACAGCGTCTGCTCTGCTCCCTGCAGGGCAGGAACTGAGGCCTACCAATCTATGTACCCCTCGTGGCAGCCTGACCTTTAGCAGTTGATCAAGGCAAGAGCATCTGAAATGGTTTTGCATGGTCCCTCCCTTCAAAGGAAGACACTAGTGAGGAATGAGCTACACCAAGTGGAGTAAATTCCCAGCCCTGAAGTGTGCAGGGGCTTACCTTCCAAAATCAACACTGTTACCCAATCCATCTCCACATCCTGATCACCCCACTGTTGCCCTTCAACATAGTACAGACAACACTTCTGGGGCCACGATTCAGGACGCTGAGAGACAGGCACAGTCCTTCTAATTAATTAAGCTGAATTAAGTAAGGTCAATGAAGGTAGAGACGTGTTAGTTCAGCTTTATACAGGAATGCCCGTGACTGCCCGCTCTCTGCACTCTATGAATCATACTGGGAATAAGTGATTTAAAGTCCTCCTGGATTGTGCCCAGGAGGGTCTGTCGATATGGCTGGCTATCAATTGCTGCTTTATATCAATGCTAATGGAAGGAAATGCGATATGAAATCCTAGTCTGGGGGAAAATAAAAGAGCGGTGTCCATTGATTAAATTTACCTGAAAGCCTGACATATTTGTTGACCAAAGGTCGTATTTCTGAATGAGTCACATGCCTTCAAGAAGCTGCCAGTAAAATGGGGGAGCATTTTAGACAACCCTGAAAACAATTGTTCCCTTCAGTTCACATCTGTGATGCCAGGTACTGGGCACCTCAAAAACTCCATACCTTCCCAGTCAGTACTGTGGGGCTCTATGGATCCTACCTTCTCAAAACCCAACCCAATGTGCTTAGATCCCAGAGCACAGAGTATGAGAGTAAAGTAGGCCAATGCCCATGTTCTTCTGGTAAGAGGTCCTTTCCAAAAGCACTGCTGCTGTTGCCAGTAGCAACAAGCTATACAACTCTGAACAGTCAGATTTATCAGCTTCCGCCTCTGGAGGTCCAGAACTAGAAAACAGGGCCCTAAGACTAGGTTCCCTCTGAGGGCCCAGGAGAAAAGTCTCTCTCTTCCCTTTCTGGCTTTGAAAGGCCACCAGTATCTCTGACTTTTGTCTGCCTTTCTTCATCTTTATGCTAGTGGCCAGTACCTCCTTTCTCATCCACAGCTAGTCTTGCTCTATCCAGGATCCCTGTTGATTGCAGGGGACCCATCCACACTGCCTGGACAACACCTCCTCTCTGGACCCCTAAGAGATCCACCGACTGCTTAAAGTCTTATAAGATAAAAGATACAGGACGTGGAGATCAGAACCAAACATCTTGAGGACACCATTCTTCAATCTAACATGCTGTCAAGAGAGAGCATTCGTAGGGCTTGGTTGGTAAAGTGTTTTCTATAAAAACATGAGGACTTGGCTTTGATCCCCAGAACCTGTACAGAAAAGGACGGGCATGGTGGTACACGTTTGTAATCCCAGCACTGGAAAGGTGGACACAAGAAGTTCCCTGGGCTCACTGGCTGGCCAGCCTACCTGAATCAGCTAGTGCTAGGCCAGTTAGAGACCCTAACTCAAAACAGAAGGTAGAGCAGGGCACTGATGCACAGCTTTAATCTTAGCACTCAGGAGGCAGGGGCAGCTGGATCTCTGGAGGCCAGCCAGGGCTGCATAGTGAGACCCTGTATGGTGGTTTGAAATAAAATGGCCTGTAGTCAGACTGTCCTTTGGGCCTCCAGCTCACAAATAATGACATGGAGACTTATTAATTATGAAAGTTTGGCCATTAGCTTAGGGTTATCCCAGTAGCTCTTATAACTTAAATTAACCTATATTTTTATTAATCTACATTTTACCACGTGGTTTTTACCTCTTTCCCATTCTGTGTGTCTGACTCATTCCACATCTCAATGGCATCTCTGGTGTCCCTGAATTATCTCTTCTTCCTCTCTCTGCCCAGAAGTCCCGCCTATCTCTCCTGCCTAGCTATTGGTTGTTCAGCTTTTTATTACATCAGTCACAGCAACACATCTTCACACAGTGTACAAACAGTTCACAACAATGGCCCCAAAGGAAGTGGTACTATTCAGAGGTGTAGCCTTGTTGGAGTACATTTGGCTTTATTGGAGGAAGTGTATCATTGTGGGGGTAGGCTTTGAGATCTCCTATGCTCAAGCTGTGCCCAGTGTCATGGTTCACTTCTTGTTGCCTGAGGATCAAGATGTAGAACTCTCAGCTCCTTCTCTAGCACCATGCCTCCCTGCATGTCACCATGTTTCCTGTCATGATGATAATGGACTAAACCTCTAAACTGTAAGCCAGCCCCAATTAAATGTTTTCCTTTATAAAAGTTGCTGTGGACATGGTGGCTCTTCACAGCTACTGAAACCCTAACTAAGACACCCTGTCTCAAAAGAAAAAAAAAGGAAAACATAAATATAAAAGAAATTGGACAGTGCCTGAGGGCTGGCACCCAAGGTTGATCTCTGACGTTGGCCCTCATGTAGACCCACGAACACACATGTGTGCCTGCATAGACACAAACACAGAGACAACGTGAACCACTAGGAGTATCTGTCCCCAATCATGGTTGCTCTGGTGCCTTGTCAGTCTCTGGCAAGGGTGGCTGTAAGTACTCAGCTTGTGGACACAGACTGGGCTGCATCTGGGTCTGGATGCCATTGGTAAATTCTAGAGGCTTCCATCAAACCAGTTAGGAATCACTGTAGAAATCCCAGAGGGAGAAGCAGGAAACCAACCATGAGAGGGGAGACAGAAAGAACCAGAGCATTGCATGGAGGAGCCCCACAGAGCAGAGCCCTGCTTTCCTCTGCAGACCGTGTGGTGCTTTGGACAGAGCTGCCTGCGCAAGAGTCTAGTGACCCGGTTGATTACACGTGACTCCAGCACACGCTGGTGTTCAAGGAGTGTTTGTGAGGGTGTGAATAAAGGATAAATGGATCCTGCTGAAGTTCTAAGTGGATTTTCTTACCTTCTGCTCAACAAAGACTAGGAAGCTCAAGGAGACAATGTGCCTCCGTTGTAAGAGGCCACTTAGTCCAAAATTACCGCATCCAGAATCCAGGCCTGGTGTGGCCAGACTTTTCAGAGTTTTGTTTATAAACACATCCCAGATTTAGATTTCTGTATGAGAGCACCAAAGATGTCTAAATCTTTTCTCCTTTCACTGTTGTTATTGTTCAGAGACAGTGCCTCATGTAACCCAGTCTGGTCTGGAACTTGCTATGTGGCTGAGGCAGACCTTGAATTTCTTATTCTCCTGCCTCTACCTCCCAAATACTAGGATTACAAGCCCAAGCCACCATGTCCAGCCTTGTTTCATCCTGGGGTTGTTTTGTCTTGTTTTGTCTTTTAAAGATTTATTTATTATTATGTATACAGTGTTTTGTTTACATGTACGTCTGCAAACCAGAAGAGGACACCAGATCTCATTATGTATGGTTGTGAGCCACCACGTGGTTTCTGGGAATTGAACTCAGGACCTCTGGAAGAGCAGCCAGTGCTCTTAACCTCTGAGCCATCTCTCCAGGCCCCTTGTTTTGTTTTAAAAGCAAGGTCTTATGTATCATTAGCTACAGGGCCTCCTGCCTCATATACTAGTATCAAGGTGTGCACGTGGCGCCTGAACTTTTCTCCAGTTTTGTTAAACATCATTCAGGCCAACTGAAATTTTATGTCATCTTCATTCCAAGACCCCCACTTTTACTAATGCTCCTCTCTAGCCTTCCACGTTCCCAGAGCAATGAAAAGATTGTCATCCTTCAACTGTATCTTCTCAGAAATAAAACACAGAAGGGAAGTGTGGTGTCAGGACACCCTACCTTTCCATGCACATACAAGAATATCCATGTTAGTCTTTTCCTTAATTTTTTTTAATTGAAAAAAAAAATGACAAATGAGAGTCGATAGGTCTACAATCAGACCCAGCATTCAGGAATGAAGACCCCTATTTGTGAGGCCCAAGGTATCGCTGATTAAGCAGGGCCCCAGGGAGGAAGTTTCTGGAACTCCACTTGGATCTTCCACATTCAGACTAAGGAGCACAAGCAGCCTATCACTGTGCAGAAACACTAGGTCACCACGTTCATGACTGACGTGCAGCGCTCGGTGCCTGTTTGTGGGAATGTTTACCCAAGCATATAGTCTTCAGTTCCCAGAATTCTGATTGCAAAATGCTGCCAGCTCTCCCGTCTCCACTCCTGTGGGCTCTCAGCTTTGCAGGCTCGGCGTGTGGTGGCTGCTTTTCCAGGCATAAACTTAAGAATGTGGAAGCTTAGATGAGATGAACTCCAGAGACCTCACACCTCAGTTCAGACCGACTTCCAAGTCAACGTTCCAACTTTTCTGTCAAATCGTAGGCCCAAAGATGAGTTCACAACCATTCCTAAGTAGCTTCCAAGTCTGTACATAGAGTGAGGGGAATTTGTGAGCTCGATATGAAATAGCTGTCAGTCGCCTGGTGTGGTATCTCTGCTATTGTGGGTGGCTTTTCCTGGGGCCACGTGACCAAGCATCTATTCCCAAAGCACTGAAGATGGACCAAAGAAGCCAGTGTACCTAAGTCTAGCTTCGTGGTCTGCTGAGTTCCTTGGGCTTACTTACAGAGGCATGAATGGACAGCTGAAAGGCAGCCGCATTAGCAGAATACCATCCTTAGCATGAGTGACAATTCACAAAGGCTGAATCTCTGGAGCTTGTGCAAGTGAGTCTTCTCTCCATAATCACTGTTTCTGGCTTTTATAGCCTGGGGGAGGAGCCTATTAATCTTGTAACTTCCGGGGCTTTCTAAGCCTTTTTTACATTCCAAGAGCTTCCCCAGTTTTAGAAGCTCCCTCCTCTCTCCAGGAGGGTATGCTTCAATTCTGAAGAAATGGCTACTAGAAGCTATTGTAATAGCCTCTCTGGGTCCGGACGTTGCTTCTTCAGGTGTGACTTGGTGGCTTTGGTAGTACCCAGCAGTAAGAGGGGTGCAAAGACCCAGACAAAATAACCACAGAATCCACTTCATCGGAATTCCCACTTGATCAGGCCCACAGAAAACAGCTTTCAGAGTAAAGCTCTTGACAGGCACGCCCAAGCCATTGGACTCCAAGATAAAGCAACATCTGTACAGTTAAGAAGAGTTTCTCTGGCTGCCTCTGGAAAAAGACTGAGGGAGCTGTTCTAAGTCACAGACAAATTCAGAAATGTCTTACTCTTTCACTCTCCCAGTAAATGATTCATGGGATGCATTTGAAGGAACTGAGTGCTTTTTTGGTAGTTTTCCTGGAACTTCTGGTTTCTGAACAGTCTTTAAAGATCAGAAATAGGTACATGGAGCCAGAAGGAGTTCAGAATGCCCCATGTCTGCTACGCTTGTTTCAGAAAAACTCACTGATTAAAAAAAAACAAAACAAAACAAACTTGTTCTTGAAAGGTGCTAGATAAAACACAAGTATTGAGGCTTAAGGGCCACCGGTTATTATAAAAAGCAATGGTCATAGGTTGTTATGAAAAGCAATGAAGGATGATTGTACAAAGAATTTCTCTGTACATTTCTGGAAAGACCCATGAATTCTTTCCTTTGCCAACTTAATTTTTTTCCTATACGTTTTGAGATAGGGTCTCATATAATCCAAGCTGGCGTCAAATTTACTATGTAGACCAGGCTGGTCCTGGACTCAGATACTACTGTTTCTACCTCTCTAGTGATGGGGTAATAGCTGAACCACCTCACCCAAGAGGGTTGTTTGCCTACTTTTATCCAGGATTGTTTTCATGACTAAAAATTTACCTTCCTGAGCTGGAGGATGTAGTTCCATTGGTAGAGTACTTGCCTGGCATTCTTGAAGACTTAGAGTCTATCCACAGCAGCACATAACTGGGCATAGTAGTGGATGTCTGTAATCCCAGGACCCAGGAGACGGAGGCAGGAGGATCAGAATTTCAGGGTCATCCTTGCCTACATGGTAAGTTTGAGGCCATCCTGGGATATATACCTTAATTTAAAAAAAAAAAATACTCCCCTGCAATTAAGAAAAACATCTAGCCAATGGCAGTTATAAAAACCTGAGAGAACGTAGAAAATAGCCAAGAATCACAGCATAGGTATTTGAGTTATATTTGTGCTCCAGCGGTTGGAGGCTGCTTCCTTTTTTCATGGGGCACTGGTGTGAAGGTGGGACCAGTGTCCAGGAACCACAGGTGATTGTCCAAGGGGTACTACACTGAAGGATGCTCGCTGAAGACTGCTATGCTGAGGTGTGCTAGCTGAGGGGTGCGGTACTGAGGGGTGCTGTACTGAGGGGTTCTGTACTGAGGGGTGCTATACTGAGGGGCACTGTAATGAGGGGTGCTGTACTGAAGGGTGCTGTACTGAGGGGTGCTATACTGAGGGGCACTGTAATGAGGGGTGCTGTACTGAAGGGTGCTGTACTGAAGGGTGCTGTACTGAGGGGTGCTGTACTGAGGGGCTCTGTACTGAAGGGTGCTGTACTGAGGGGCGCTGTGCTGAGGGGCACTGTACTGAGGGGCACTGTACTGAGGGGCACTGTACTGAGAGGTGCTGTAATGAGGGGCGCTGTACTGAGGGGTGCTGTACTGAGGGATGCTGTGCTGAGGGGCACTGTACTGAGGGGCACTGTACTGAGGGGCACTGTAATGAGGGATGCTGTGCTGAGGGGCACTGTACTGAGGGGCACTGTACTGAGAGGTGCTGTACTGAGGGACACTGTAATGAGGGATGCTGTGCTGAGGGGCACTGTACTGAGGGGCACTGTACTGAGAGGTGCTGTAATGAAGGGTACTATGTGTATGCAATGCTGAGAGGGCTTCACTCCCTGGCACAGGCTTCTCTACCTGCCGTTACCAACATCTGGCACACAGTAAGGACTCCAGAGAATGAATGCACTAAGTCCAGACTGTCCAAGGAACAGAGCCAAGTTTGTTTTGTATAAAGAAGGCATGCAAATGTCCAACATGGATACAAGCATTCCATAGGTTCCCAGAGCTGACATCTGAGGAAGGAGAGGGTATTTGAAATGCAAGCTCCATCAGGCACTAGAGGCACAGGCCTTTAATCTCAGCACTCAGAGTCAGAGGCAGATGCAGATCTCAGTTAAGTCTGAGGCCAGCCTGATCCACAGAGTGAGTTCCAGGACATCTAGGGCTATAAAAACAAACAAACAAACAAAAAAAAAAAACAAAAAAAAAAAAAAACAAAACCCTGTGTCTCAGAAAATACAAGTTCCGTTTTGCAAAGCTATTCAACTTTGCACAGCAGACTGAACGTCCTCGAGTACCCAGGGGCTTGTGCTTATTTGTCAAATGCCACAATAATGAGAGTCCACAGTATGCTTGAAGAGTAGAATAGAATATCACATAAGTGGCCTGGCCTGGGGCTGAACTGCACTTCCTGAGGGTTTCCTCCTTAACCACACCTACCTGCCAGCCTTCATCCTTTTCCTTTCGTTCATATCTCCCAAGTGAGCCAAGTAGAAAAAAAAAAAATGCTTAACAACTGGAAACATTTCTTCTCATTTTAAAGTATGTTCCACAGTGATTTAGTAACATTTGCTTATGATCGTATTAGAACCAGATGGTTAGAATCTGCGAAAGGAACCTATTCTGAACTGCAAAGAGTTCCTATCTACTGGCCAGGCCAGCAGGATGGCTCAGTGATGCACTAGCCATGCAAGCCTGAGGACCTGGGCTCCATCCCTGGAATCCAGGTAAGAGTAAATGGAGAGAACCCAGTCCATAAAGATGTTTTCTGGCTTCTGTATGTGCACAGTGGCATATGCACACCACACTCACATACATCACACACACACACACACACACACACACACACACACACACACACACACAGTTGTTTTTGCTTTTCTGTTTTTGATTTTGAAGTGTACTATGAAGAGTTTGGAAATTTGCATTCACCTTTTCACAGACAGACCACTGTTTGGGGAAAATCTTTTGGTTGCATAGATACTACAGGGAGCATTCCAGTGTCAGACCTGGTGCTCCAGCAGGGCCTTTGCCCTGAGTGATGCAACGTGTCACATTGAGATGACAGCTGGGCGTGGTAGTGCACCTGTGTATCTGCAATCTCAGCACTTGGGAGGTGGAAGCAGGAGGATCTGGAGTTCAAGGCCAGCTTTGACTGCAATCAAGTGCGAAGCCACCCTGGGCTCCCTGATGCTCTGTCTCAGTGATAACAACAGTGATGACATGACAACAATGGAGCTGGAGAGATGGCTCAGCAGTTAAGAACTCATACTGTTCTTGCAGAGGACCTGAGTGTAGGTGGGGGTTCTCTGTGTCTCAGCAGCTGCTCCCAGATAACCATTCAGAGACTTATTATTAATTAGGAATGCTCAGCCAATAGCTCAGGCTTGGTACTAGCTAACTCTTACAGTTTAAATTAACCCATATTTCTTATCTACCCTCTGCCACGTGGCAGGACCTTCTTTCAACATGGCATGTTCATCTTGACTCTCTCTGCATCTTTCAGACTCCCGAGACTCCACCCTTCTTCCTCCCAGCATCCTCTGTCTGGCTGAACTACCTATACCTCCTGCCTAGCTACCAGCCAGTCAGCTCTTTTATCAAACCAATCAGAAGGCACCTTGGAAAAGACACATCTTCACAGTGTACAAAAAGATTATTCCATAACACCTAAGGCCAGTTTTCAGCATCCATGTCAGGTGGCTTACCATTGCCTATAACTCTAGCTTCAAGGGACCCAACATCTCTGACCTCTACCTACACACACATATAAATATATACATATATACATAATAAAAAAACAATAAAAATAAATCTCAAAAAATATTTACTTAGATGAAATTTAAAAGATAATGATGATAAATAATACTAACAATAATAAAAACAATAACAATTGCTTGTTGCCATTTGTTGCTGGGAGCACTCTCTAAGAGATGCTCTCCTGTGCAAATACTTCTTAGCTCTGTCTCTTCAGCAAACATGGCACACACAGCTTCTCCTGCTCAGGAATTGTGAGAAACCCAGAATGTAAATTAACAGTAGACAGGATCTGATTTTCTTACCTGAGTTTTTCTTATAGAAAAACAGAGGTCACTTTGGGGAAATTATTGTGGCAAATGTGGTACACAGTTCTGGAGTTTTTGTTCTCTTGATGTTACAATTAAAGACACAATGAGAATTGAAGTCATTGCTTCAGTATTCATGCCAGGCATCCTGCGGGGCCTCAGAGCCAGATCCTACAGGCTGTGGAAGAGGGGGGTCCACCCAGAGAGACGACTCTCCTTAGGGCTTACTGCAGAACACATGGGTGAGGTTTCACACTAGGGTGTAGGCATCTAGTCCCTTTCTCTGGGCAGCATGGCACCTTCTCACCCAGCGAGAAACCACAGTTGTATAACAAGTTTCCTTTTCTTTTGAAGACAGGCTCTTACATAGACTAGGCTCGAACTTCCTATGTAGTTGAGGATGATCTTCAACATCTGATCCTCCTGCCTGCCCATCCTGAATACTGGGGTTATGAGTATGCATCACCACACTTAGCCTGAAAAGATGTTTTCAATACTTGATATTATGTGCAGTTTGATATGAGCTCAGCTTTTATGTGACTCTGGATCTGAGAACTCCCTGACTGAGAGCTGGGTCAGAAGGGTGCTGATACTCTGAGTCAGACAGCAGCACCACATCCCGGATGTGTGATGTTGCAGATGGAACCTAGGGCTTCATTCAAACTAGGCAAGCACTCTACCAACTGAGCTTAAAGGAAAAGGGGGAATAGATGGAGTCCCATTCAGTCAGTGTATATTCACCAGGTCAAATTGTTGTCTCACTGTGAGTTTAGTCTTGAATTACGTTTGATCCACAGAACTGACTTCATGTTTGAGTCACAGCTTAGGAAGCAAGAAGTGTGCTTCTGCTGGCACCTGCCTGGTCGTGTTTCTAGACACCAGGAGGCATGTAGGATGCTCCGCCAAACACCAGCTACTGGGAAGCAATGGAGGGCAGGATCGAAGGGAAGAAAGGAAGCCCAGCCTGTGGACAGAGGAAATCACTGCTCTTCCCATGGCAAGTGTGCCCGGGCCTGTGAAGTAAATCATGGCTGAGCAAGGAGCTTGTGAAAGAAGCCAATGCCACAGAGTCGCTGTTTGTAATTCCTTGACAGTGTTTAATGGTCTGCAGTCAGAAAGATAGATTGCAGGAATCGTTTGCTGATTAAAAAAAGAACGAAACATATTTATTTCTCCCTGCTGAATGAAATGGCACAACCACCACTTACAGATTTTCCAATGCCATAAAAATGTCTTCACTGTTGTACATAAGACTGTGTAAGACATGGAGTAAATTAACCCAGTGCTCAGAAAGAGAAGTGGAGGCAGGGGAGTTAGAAAGTCAAGGTCATCTTCGGCTATATGGGGAGTTTGGGGCCAATCTGATCTACCACAGACCCTGTCAAAAAAAAAAAAAAAAAAAAAAGGCAAAACAAAATAGACTTGGGAGCTGGCTCAGTATATAAAGTGCTCGCCTTGCAGGCAAGAAGAACATGAATACTGTCCCCAGAACCCATGTAAAGAACCAGGGTGTGGTGGCTTCTTTGTATGTATGAATCAAAACATGTAATCCCAGTGCTGGGGAGGACTAATTGATGGGCTCCAGGCCAGTGAGAAACCCTGCCTCACAAAATAGCTGGATAGCACCTCAGGACTAACGCTTGAAGTTCTCCTCTTACATACACCCATGGGTGCTCATACATACACAGACATGGACACACACACACACAGACATGGACACACACACACACACAAATATCAACAAAAGTTCTTGTTTAGTCAGGACACGGAGGAAACAACCTGAAGGGTAGAAATCAGGCCATCTTCTGTGGTCTCAGGAAGAATTTAAGCAGGAAGATCAGACACCATGTGTAAGAGCCTTTAGGCTTATGTTCAGCAGGGGTTCTAGAAACTGGGACAGACAGAGCTCTAACTGCCTTAAGGCCATGTCTCTGGTGACCTGGGGGTCTTCTGTGGCCCAGCGTTGGAAGTGAGGAAAGAACACAGAGAAACATCATGTTCTTTCTCAAGTGGGGAATGTAAGTTTAACATCCCTGACCCTTGTGCGTGCGTGCATGCGTGCTTGCGCGTGTGCGTGTGCGTGTGCGTGTGTGTGTGTGTGTGTGTGTGTGTGTGTGTGTGTGTGTGTACATGTGCCTGCTGGTTAGTTTTATGTCAACTTGACACAAGCTAAAGTCATCTAAGAGGAGGGAACCTCAATTAAGAAAATGCCTCCCTAAGATCTGGCTGTAGGCAAGCCTGTAGGGCATTTTCATAGTTAGTGATTGATGGGGGAGGGCTCAGCCCATTGTCAGTGGTGCCATCCCTGGGCTAGTGGTCCTGGGTTCTATAAGAATAGGGAGCAAGTCAGTAAGCAGCACCCCTTCATGGCCTCTGCCTCAGCTCCTGCCTCCAGGTCCCTGCCGTGCTTGAGTTCCTGGCCTGACTTCCTTTGACATGAACAGTGATGTGGAAGTGTAAGCCAAAAAAGCCCTTCCCTCCCCAACTTTCTTTTTGGTCATGGTGTTTCAGTGTGTGTATGTGAAACCAGAAAGAGGCAATCCTAAGGAAGAGAAAAGGAGGGAACGAGAGAAGATCCATTTGACTTGATGACTATTTACAGGGTGGAAAGGGAACAGCCGTAGATGAGAGCTGGGCACCGAATCAGAACAAAGCGTGTATGAGAACGCTGTAATGAGACCTACCATTCCGTATCCTAACTTCAAAGATTAACATACAAAGGTAGATTTCCTGTGTGCCCTTGAACTCCTCCCCCACTCACAAAGCCACTCTGACCTTAGCTCCACTTTAGAGCACCAGCAAGAGCCCCTGTACCTCGAGGGGTCTCCTTGGGACAGACACTTTATGGGAGATCACCTTCATTCTCTTCCTGCTGCTGAGAAGGGCATGTGGGAGCTCTGTACTTCGAGGAACAGCTAAATTAGTCCGCTCTGATTGCTAACAACATACCTACCAGAGGGCATCACCTCCGTGGAGGAAAAGCTTACTCGAGCAGAGAGTGAACTCCAAGTAGGGTGAGGCGGTCTCTCAAACCGCACCCCCAGTCACACACTTCCTCCATCAAGTCCTCCTAAACTTCCCCAAACAGCACCACCAACAACTAGGAGCCGAGTGTTCAAACGCCTGAGCCTATGGGGACATTTCTCATTCCAACCCAGCTCTGCGGCTTCCTATTCCCTGCCTATCTTAAAAGGCACGCCTTTTACTCCGTCTCCCCTTCCGAAGGCTACCAAGATTTTCACCTAACCCGTTCAATGTTTTTCTCTTAAACTCTAACAAAATTGTCTTCCAGCTTTCTTCTGAGTCTTTTGCTAAATTCTTTTAATAAGACCAAGATCATCAAAGAGGAACTGTCAGTTTTCCCTTCCTACCTTGTGCCTCCTCGCTTCCCACCTAGCTCAAAGCTGCCGAGGGGTGGCTGCTGGGTATCTTCCAGTCTGGGGTCACCCTTTCTCTCCCCCATGTTCTAAAGTAAGGATTCAAGCAACACTGAGGTGGGAAGCATCACTGTCTGCGTACTGTATTGAAATGGCCTCACTAGGAGAGGGCTCTCTTTAAAACGGGGCTAAAAAAAAAAAAAGGCATGTACCAAGAAATCCATAACTATTTATTGCTTGTTAATCAATTGAAGTCTTTGACACGTCACCTTGCTCAGTGACTCCTGAGCTGGAAAGGGTTGGCTCACTGATCTCTCTTCTCTCCACACTGTGCCAGACACCAGAATATTTGGAGCAATAAGTAGCTCTGATCTGAGCGTCTATCAAAGCAGCTTCAGTTTTACACCAAATGTACTACTGCGCTCCTGTGCCTCTCTGGTCTCTTGGTGGTAAGGAAGACACGTAGCAATTCCTTTGTTCTGTTCTATGGAAAAGGAGGCATTGCTCTTCTGAGAGGTGCATGTGTTCCTACAAGGCTAGGCTGACTTTAGTGACCTTGACATCAGATTAGTGACACAGAAAGCAAGCAAGGCTCTTCCCAGAGGGGACTGAGCTCAAAATTGTTGCTAGCCTGAGATAAACCCAGAACAGATCTAATTACTCATTATCTTATCTGCCAGCCTCAGTGGGTCGCCCACCATTACTCGGGAATGTCTTAAATTCATAACACAATTAGAAAGGTGGCGTCTGGGCATCGTGGTTGCTTAAAGAACACCACACAGAAGGCCTCCTCCTTCTAGAACTCTTCCATTTTCGGTTTGGCTCCCTACAGTCTGAAGGAGAAAATGAACATCCCTAGGGAAACAGACCTGGAGTGCTAATATCAGAGCTACAGATATGACCTCAGAATCAGATATACGAAACTTTAAAAGATGATTGCTTGAAAATCACACAGTACTGAGAAAAACAGGGGTGCGGCTCAGTTGCAGAGTAGCAAGAGTGGATGCCCAGTACTGCCAAAAGAGAGAAAGAAAAAAATGATGTGTGTGTGTAGGGGGGGACTTCTAACAAGGACTGGAGAGATGGCTCAGTGGTTAAGAGTACATACTGCTCTTGCCAGGGATCGATTTCTAGCACTCTAATCAAGGTGGTTTACAACCTCCTATAACTTCAGCTTCATGGGATCTGATGCCTCTGACCTCCTGGAGCACCCTCACTTACACACACACACACACACACACACACACACACACACACACACACACTTAAAAATAAAAATAAGCCTGGCAGTGGTGGTGCACGCCTTTAAATCCCAGCACTAGGGAGGCAGAGCCAGGTAGATCTCTGTGAGTTCAAGGCCAGCCTGGGCTACCAAGTGAGTCCCAGGAAAGGTGCAAAGCTACACAGAAAAACCCTGTCTTGAAAAACCAAAAAATAAAAAATAAATAAAAATAAAAAATAAATATAAATAAATCTAAAAAAAGAAAAAACAACTATTGAAAAAAAAAACTGTTAGGCGGTGATGGTGCATGCCTTTAATCCCAGCTCTAGGGAGGCAGAGCCAGGTGGATCTCTGTGAGTTTGAGGCCAGCCTGGGCTACCAAGTGAGTCCTAGGAAAGGTGCAAAGCTACACAGAAAAACCCTGTCTTGAAAAACCAAAATAAAAATAAAAATAAAAATAAAAAATAAATAAAAATAAATCTAAAAAAAAAGAAAAAAACAACTATTGGAAAAAAAAAAAACTGTTGGGCGGTGGTGGTGCATGCCTTTAATCCCAGCACTCAGGAGGCAGAGGCAGGTGGATCTCTGAATCTGAGGCCACCCTGGTCTACAGAGTGAGTTCTAGGAAGGCCAGGGCTGTTATACAGTGAAACTTTGTCTCAAAAAAAAGTTAACTACGCTGATGGTCAGAGAATGTGATGTGCATTTGTTGATATACTACCCAGATCCCCATGGACATGTACAGTTTAATTTTTTTATTTTTGATTTTTTTTTTTTTGGTTTTTCAAGACAGGGTTTCTCTGTGTAGCTTTGCGCTTTTCCTGGAACTCATTCTGTAGCCCAGGCTGGCCTCGAACTCACAGAGATCTGCCTGCCTCTGCCTCCGAGTGCTGGGATTAAAGGCGTGCGCCACTACCGCCCTACAGTTTATATATTAACTAAAAACTTTGTATTCCACACCTGTAATCCCAGCACTCAGGAGGCAGAAGTAAGAGAAACATGAGTTCAAGTCCAGCCTGGGCTACATAGCAAAAAAATGTCCCCCAACAACAACAAAACACTAAATTTAACTTCAAAAAGAAAAATTACAAGCACTGCCACATGATTTCATCTCCGGTGTTTACCTTTGATCTTTGTTTTATTCTGCTTTCTTAGAATTGTTAGAGTGCTTGCTTGACATGCACTCAGCTCTGGATTCTATCCGAAGTACCAGGAGTAGTGGTATACTGTAATCCCCAGCCCTAGGAGGAGGCAGAAGGATGAGAAGCTGAGAAATTTTCATCAGTGTTCTGGAACACAAAAGAATAAAATCTTTAAAACTACAGGGCTGAGCTAAATAATCTTGCCGTGCCATCATCTAGCTACAAGCCTGAAACTCAGAAGGTTCATCTTTTGTGGGTTTGATCTTCTCATTTGCAAAGGGAGAATAAGCATATCTACATCACAGGATAACCACTATGAATCAGAAAAGAGGGGTGGAAATGATTAACCAGAGTACTTTATGAGCTGGAAATTACTTTTCTTCTTTTATTGAAAATAGGTTTTTTTCCATAAAATATATTCTGTTCACAGTTTCCCCTCCCCCTACTCCTCCCAATCCCACCCCACATCCTCTTCCACCCAGATCCATAGCCTTTCTGTCTCTCATTACGAAACAAGCAGGCATCTAATATAGGATATTATTTTACTATTTTATGATAGTAAAATAAGATAAATAAAAAACAAGCAAATTGGAATAGGACAAAACACACTAACAAAGCCAAAGAAAAAGACAAGAAAGGCAGGTAGATGCAGACACACAGGTTCATACACACAAGAATCCCATAAAACCCCCAAACCAGAAGCCACTAGATACATGCAAAGGACCTGTTAAGAACGACAGGACAGAAGCCCTGACAACATTGTTAGGCAAAGAACCGAAGCAGGCGCACTGATAGAACTCCATAGCAGGAGAATGATTTCTAAAACACCATCTGTCACGTGACTGCATTTTGGCAAACTTAGTTCTAAAACTCTACCCAAGTTTCAGCTATACTGCATTTTTTTTTCCTGAAATAGAGTCTCAAGACTAGCCTTGAACTCGCTGAGAGGCTGAAGATGACCTTGAGCTTCTGATCCTCCTCCCTCCACTTCCCAGGGACTGAGATCCCAGGTGTCTGCCACCGTGCCTGGCTTGTATCTTGTTTGATTAAACCGTTCAGAGAGACTATTCAAATTCAGGACAGGAAACACTGTTTCTACATCCACCTTTAGTAAGCAGCTGTTGGCCAGCCCAGCTTGAAACAACCAACTGGCATAGAGAAACTGTTGTCCAAGACAAGGCACTGAAGAGAATCTCTCCAGTACTTACCACCCAGTGATTTCAGGGTGAAATAGCCCAATGTTGAGTTCTCTCTCACGTTGAGGTTATACCCTGGACATAACGTTTGCACAGGGATATTGATTTATTTTGGGTTAAAGAATGACACTTGGGTTTGTGACTGTGGCTCAGATGGCCGAGTGCTTGTTTAGCATGGCAAAGCCCAGGAGTCCCTTCCCATCACTACATAAACTGGGTGTGGTGGTACAAGCCTGTCACCCCAGCCATCTGGAGGTGGAGACATGAGGATCAGAAGCTTAAAGTTGGGGCTATAGAGATGGCTCTGTAGTTAAGAGCACTAGCTGTTCTTCCAGAGGACCTGGATTCCATTCTTAGCACCTACATGGCAACCCATAAGCATCTGTAACTCTGATGGCAGGGGACCTGATACCCTCTTCTGGTCTCCTTCAGCACAGGCACAGACAAGGTACAGAGACATTCATGCAATGAAACACTCGCACACATAAGATAAAATAAAAATAATTTTAACTAAAAGAAGTTTGAGGACATCCTTGGTTACATAGCAATTGTGAAGCCGGCCCGGGCTACAGGAGATCCTGCCTCCAAGAATAAAAAGCCAGAGGAAAAGACTGCTGAGCAGGGCCATATTAGGCTGTGTGGTCAAATATTTACTTAAAAAACTATATTGATTTGTAGCTTAGACCTGACCACTGTGAGCTCTTCTTTCCAGTGACATTCCTATTTAAGATATTGATTAAAGACTGTTCATGCAGGAAGCATTTTTCTTGTCAGCTCAGTTATGCTGGCTTTTGTAATAAGCTAATTTGATTTCCTTTTTTAACCTTTGTTTGATTAGGGGAACAGACATTTGCATTAAAATTCAAGAGAGATGAAGTCTATCATCGATCTTGACTTCCTCGTGGACCTCTTGTACTCAGGGAAAGATGATTTAGAAGAATGTCAAGAGTCTTGTGACAACCATAATGAGATAGGGGAAAAAATCGCTCCAGACGTATAAAGCATCGAGAGCGTATTTGACAGAAAGGGCAATCACATTTGCTAGATATGTTTTAGAGAAATCAAATTCAGGAAGTTTAATTTTGTTCTGAGGCCAAGTCATTAAAAGATCTATGAGATAAGCTACCATTAATAAAGTACTTGGAAGTTAAACCAAAACATCCCACAACAGTTGAAGAGGTTAAACAAAATACATGCATTATTGCTTGTAACAAAGCTTGTTTACTTATTAGAAAGGCCAGCAGTAAATTCTAGTAGCGTGTGTGTGTGTGTGTGTGTGTGTGTGTGTTCATGTATTCAAGAGGTCATGTGTGTTTACATTCAAGTGCATGTGTTTCTGTGGAATGTGTGCATATGTGTACATGGATAGATGACATTATCCGCCTTCCTTAATCACTCCCTACCTTGTGTTGGAGACAGAGTCTCTCTTCGAATCTGGAGTTCACCCACTCACTAAGCTAGCTGACTATCAGCTCCCAGGGACCCGCTTGTCTCCACCATGCCCTCCAATGCTGGGACACAGATTTGTGCAGCCATGCCTTCTTTTTACATGGTTTCTAAGCGCTGAGCTCAGGTCTTTACGCTTGCACAGCAAACATCTACCAATAAGCCATGCCTCCAGCCCAGAATCTAGAGCTTTTTTATTGTTTTGTTTAGTTTGTAAACATTTCTGGTAAGACATCGTCTCAGATAAGTTTATGATTCCATTCTTTCTGGTTTCCTCTTAGAATGGCGGGGTAAAACCTGTTAGCCCAAGTTTTACTTGCCCAAAGTTAGCGCTCTTTTACAGTAAGACTGTGGTGTCTTGGATGAGAAATATCCTCCATAGGCTCATGCATTGGAACACTTGGTCCTCTATTAGTGATGCTGGAGAAGCTATGGAATCTTGAGGAGATGCAGCCTAGTTGGAGGAAGGGTGGAGATAGGCTTTAAAGGTTTGCAGCTTCTCTCCACTTCCTGTGTGTGGATAAAATGAGATCAGCCAGCTTCCCCCTCCTGTTGCCCCGCATGTCTTCCCTGTCACTATGGACTCCGTCTCTGGAACTGTAAGCCAATGTAAACTGTTTCTTCTCTAAGTTGAGACTCATCTCAAAACACAAGAAAAAAAAAGATACTTATTATATAGAAGGAAGTACTCTTCTTTGCTGAAACTCCCACTAGCAATGTAAATTTAAGTGTTTTATATATGTTCATTATACATAATGACGGTTTTATATGGCATTGTCATACATGCTTATAATGTATTTTGATCATATTTGTCCCTCAGTTTCTCTCCCTTGTTCCCTTCCTAATCTTGATAGTTCTATTTCCAACTAGCTCCCCTTCTATTTTTGTGGGTGTGCACGTGTGTGCGTGTGCGTGCGTGTGCGTGTGCGTGTGCGTGTGCGTGTGCGTGTGTGTGTGTGTGTGTGTGTGTGTGAATGAGTTAAATCAGCATTGCTGACAGAAGCATAAATGAAGGGTTATCTGCAGCTGCATGAGCATCTTGCCAGTGTCTACACCACTGAAGAAAATGTCTCTCCCTCTGCTCGCCATAATCAGGCCTGCCTGTAGGCCCTTGGAGATGACAGGATGGTGATGGGCTCCATGTTTTGCAGATCCTATGTAATAGCAGCTGCTAGGAATTCCAGTGTGTAACAGCCACGTTATACCTGCAAGACAGTGTTAGACAGCACAGCACCCCTTCCTTTGGAAAAACGGGATTTTCAAAATTTCAAGATCAATGGAGCCAGGCGGCAGTGGTGCACGCCTTTGATCCCAGCACTCGGGAGACAGAGGAGGCGGATCTCTGAGTTCAAGGCCAGCCTGGTCTACAGAGTGACTTCCAGGATAGCCAGGACTACACAAAGAAACCCTGTCTAGGAAGAAAAAAGAAGAAACAAACAAACCTGGCAACCCAAATTCCAGGCCTGGAATCCACATAAAAGCCAGATGTGGTGGGACTCATTTACTATTGAAGGCATTCCTAAGGTGAGGTGACCAGCAGAGACAGAGGCATCACTCAGAAGCCCCCAGGCCAGCCAGACCTGGAGTACCCAGCACAGAAGAAACAAAAAGGACAAAGTGGAAGGCGAGAGCCAGCTCCCAAAAGCTTTGCTCTGACCTCCACACATACAAACCTATAGCACACATGAGTCCACACCCACATAGCACACATGAGTCCACACCCACATAAAACACATGAGTCCACACCCACATAGCACACATGAGTCCACACTCACATAAAACACATGAGTCCACACTCAAAACACATATATGCAATAAACAGATAAATAAATAATTTGCCTTTATCAGAGCTTTTATCACAGCAACAAGTTAAGTAACTGAGACACAGATATAACTGGCCTCTCCCAATGCAAGTGAGTAAATTCTCATGATCCTGGGTTATTTCTTTCTTACTCCAGGTTTCATGGACTATGTCTACTGACACAGATGGCTCACCTTCAAGCTCAAGTTTCTAGATTACATAAATTACATTTATGGTCTGACCGTCTTGCATACTCTGTCACTATATTACATATACTTAGGGATAGTTATTTACCACTGATGTGGCTCGGTGTTAGAGCACTTGCCTAACATGCATGGCATTCTGGGTTCCACCCTTCCCCCATGTGCATACACATACATACACACATAGTTACACGTATACATGCATACAAGTGTGCGTGTGCATGCACACCTGCACCAGGGATAGAGCCCACGGTTCATCAAGGCTAAGCAAGTGCTCTACCACTTTGCTGTCTTCTTCATTCCTAATTTTTAAGTTAATACACTTAAGTTAATCCAAGATAGAACTCTGCAAACCAACTTTTTTTTTTTTAGATTTATTTATTTATTATACATACAGTGTTCTGTTTGCATGTATCCCTGCAGGCCAGAAGAGGGAGCCAGATCTCATTACAGATGGTTGTGAGCCACCATATAGGTGCTGGGGATTGAACTCAGGACCTCTGGAAAAACAGCCAGTATTCTTAACCTCTAAGCCATCTCTCCAGCCCTACAAACCAACTTTTTAAAAACTCAGTTGAATCTGGAAGTAGAAAATATTTATGATTTACCTTCAGAAATAGATCTAGTGTTTCTTTCCTTTAGGGATAATGATATAAAATTATATGATAAGATCATCATCAAATGAAGTAGAGCATACATATGAGAACATTTTTAAGACACAAAAAATGATATAACTGAACACATTTGACATTCTGGGTAGTTAGGCAATTTAGCTGTAAAGACGGCATAGCGACAAGAAGAATTCTCTGTTCACGGCAGTGAGCCTTCCTGCTGAGGACGAGAATGTGACTGAAGAGTCCTGGAGAAGCACTTTTCTTATGTCTCATCTGGGCAGACCATTAACTGTTCATCCATGTCACAAATTCAAAAGAATCTACACTAGGTTTTATCTTCTGTTACAATAGCTAGGAGGCAAAGTAAACTACATGCAGAGGATAATTACATATATATTTCTACAGCAATTTTAGATGAGACATTTATTTGGACTTCAATTTTTAATATAAGTCAGCTAAACCCCACCCTTGGTAATTCCCGGTGTGGTGGGAGAGAACTAGCCCAGCACCTGGGAAACCCATCAGCCTGGTCCAGCTGGAGGTTTAGAGGGCAAACACACCGTTTCCGCACACTTCGGTTGCCCTTCAAATCCATTAAGCAGAATTCCTTATCTCGTAACACAAAGATTTTACAGGAGGATTTTATGTGCAATCTATCAGCATAGCTGCCAAGATGTTCAAATTTGTTTTAATAAGGCAGGAGCTTTGGGGCAGATGAGCTCAAGGTTCCAAACCCCGATTTTGCATACTCTCCATCTCCCCACGGTCTCTTGACATTCTGTTGATTGGTGGGAAACGTGTGCCATTCGCCTCAGCCAGTTACCCATTACTCCAAGCCAATGATAATTGCTAAATATGACTAATGTCACATGGAGGGTCACAAGGCTCACCTTGAACCTCCATTCCGGTTCCGAGTGTTTTCAAGGTTAATAGATTGATTTTTGAGCTGAGATGTGATGCATTTACAAAATGGAAGAGAATGAAAAATTTGGCATCACCAATCTCAAATAGACTTAAATGATTCATTTGTTACATTTGGACGGTAGCCATGAAATTCATTTGACATATATCACCTAGTTATATTCCATCCAAGACACTGGAAAATAAATTAACGATACATTTTAACACTAGATGACTTTGCCTGCACAAACACGTAGCCGCACCAGGGTGAGGCAAACCTGGGCAAGATGGCTTTCTCAGTCTCACGGCATGGAAACAGTGCATATCTAAAATGGCAACCAGTCGCTTGCAAAGGCTGAGACTCCGTTACACATAGCTAAGCTAGACTGTCAATTCTAAACAGCTCGGTTGCTGGTGGCTTCCTGGGTCTTCTTGCCTGGTCCAGGGATAAGTGGCATGCCCACTCTTCATGCTGCACAGCCTCGGGCCTTGGTTCCAGTGTGCAGAGACTCAGGGATCACAGGGAACTAACTCTTCTACCACCTTGTCAGCACTCTGCCTGTGGGTTCTGAGCACCATTTTCAGTCTTGGGTGTTGAGTCTGGAAGTCTCTAGCAACTGATCAGTTGTGCTATCCTGGATTGAAGTGTAGCCCAGAGTTGCCAGAACATGACCCACTGGAGAGAAGGCCAGCATTTACTGGGAGAGTCCTCCAAGGCCCAGAAGCCCAGAGCCTGTGTTTCTTCCTTTCAAATGTGCCCGTCCTGGACTGGGGATGTGGCTGCGTTGGTAGAATGCTTGCCTGGCTTGCACGAAGCCCAAAGTTCAACCCTTAGTGTGGTTTTCATACCTGTGACCCCAGTACTTAGGGGGTGGAGACAGGAAGCTCAGAAGTTCAAGAACATTTTCATCTACATGCTCCAGTTTGAAGTCAGCCTGGACTGCCTGAGAGTGTCTCAAAAGCAATTGCTACATATGGTGGTGGACTGAGGGGGCAGAGGCAGGAGGATCTCTGTGAGTTTGAGGCCAGCCTAGTCTACATAGTGAGTTCTAGGAAAGCCAGGGCTGTGTAGATAGACCCTGTCTTAAAAAAAAAAAAAAAAAAAAAAAAAAAAAAAAAAAAAAAAACTACAAAGGGCCTGCAGGATGGCTCAGCTGGAAACAGGGTTCACTGTGCAAGCCTGATATCTTGAATTTGATTCCCAGAACCCATCACTGAAGGAGAGGATCTTTTTTGGTGGTGGTGGTGGTGGTGTTTGTCTTTTGTTTTTCAAGACAGGGTTGCTCTGTGTAGCCCTGGCCCTTCTAAAATTCACTCTGTAGCCCAGGCTGGCCTCAAACCCACAGAGATCTGCCTGCCTCTGCCTCCCAAGTGCTGGGATTAAAGGCGTGCACCACCACCACCACCCGGCTCTCTTACAACTCAGTCCTAAATGGGATGTCTTCATCAAACCCCTCCCCTCAGGGCTCCAGGAACTGTGCAGAAGAGGAAAGGGAAAGATTGTTACGAGCCAGATGGGATGGAGGACACCAAGGAAACTGACACACACAGGAGCTCACAGAGACTGTAGCAGCGTGCACAGGGCCTGCACAGGTTCAAGCCAGAAGGGGTCCCTGCGCTGAGAGAGGACACGGACTCCCACCCCTAACCAAGAAACTATCTGCAATTGACATCCTTTGCAAAGGAAAAAAATTAGTTTTCTCTAATGGAGTCTCAAGTGTTGCCCAGGGTTGTCAGAATATGACCTGCCAAAGAGAAGGCCAGTGTTTGCCAGGAGAGTCCTCCAAGGCTCAGAACCTCCTACCTACCCTGAGCACTTCGCTGTCTCTGTCTCTCTCTGTCTCTCTGTCTCTGTCTCTCTCTGTCTGTCTGTCTGTCTGTCTCTGTCTCTCTGTCTCTGTCTCTCTCTGTCTCTCTCTGTCTCTCTGTCTCTCTGTCTCTGTCTCTCTCTGTCTCTCTCTCTCTCTCTCTCTCTCTCTCTCTCTCTCTCTCTCTCTCTCTCTCTCTCTCTCTCTCTGACATGGTCTCCTGTGGCCCAGGCTCTGCTCCTGTAGCCAAAAACTCACTATGTAGCTGTGGATGACCTTGAATTTCTGACCATCCTACCTCCACCTGGAATTTTATATTTATACTACCATGCCCAATGCATGGGGTACTGAGGATCAAAACCAGGGCCTCCTATATGCTAGCTGGACACACTACCCAGGAAGGCACAGACACAGGCCAAATAGTCCTTATTTAGAACATTTCTTTGGAAGACAGTCAGGGGGAAAAAAATCTAGAATAACAGATTCCAAATCTTTTTCAAGACCTGGTCAAGAAGACTGCACACCTGGATGACTGTGGACCAGCTGCCTTTCTTTTGACTTGATTTGTTTACAGAGAGAGAACCCTCTGTGTCTCCATCACTTGCACGTCCAGCGAGCTTCCTTCCTGGGCACCCACCAGGCTCTTCTACATTACCACATCAGCTCAGTCACAGACTGCCCACTGCCTCCATCCCGTCATGCCTGTGCACTCACCAGGACATCAGCACATTGTTGGATATGCTTAAAATCAGTTAAAATGCCTTCTTTGCAGGGATGAGGACCTGAGATGGGTCTCTAGCCTCAGATAAAAAGCCAGGAGTGGGTGCTAGAGAGATCTGTGTGGATTTTTGGGGGCTCTCTGACCAGATAGTTTAGCTGAATTGGCAAATTTTAGGCCGGTTCACACACACACACACACATACACACACACACACACACACACACACACACACACACACACACACACGTCAATTGTCATGTATTAAAACAAGTCAAGGTAATTCCAGACATTAGGTTGAAACTATATCATGAAATCTTTTTTGGTTCCTGTTTTGAAATTGTTTTTCTATCATCTCTATGTTACAAAAGGAAAATGCCCATTGTTTGAAGTCCCCATAACTCAGCACCTCTAAGTTCAAACAAAAAGTCAGAGAAGACGAAGTATTGTAAAAAGTATATACTGATCTACTGTCGTGTGTGTGTGTGTGTGTGTGTGTGTGTGTGTGTGTGTGTCTATGTGTGTCTGTGTACACAGTGTGTTTGTTTTGTGTTGATTGTTTTGTTTATGAATGAGGCAATTTATTAATCCAGCATACTTTGTTCTAATGCTTCTTGTTGGCAGCCACCACCTGTCTGGCAACCCTGTCCACATCTCTCTGTTCCAGAGGGGTTGGCTTGCGGCCCCATCTTGGTCTTTTTCCACCATTTTCAGCCCCTCCATTACTTGGAGGACCCGGCAGGCCACAGTCTTAGAGCCTCTGCTGATGTGACGGAGCCTCACACCATTTCTCTACCGTCCTCCGTAGATCTTGGTCATGGAACCAACCCTAGCATCATCTCAGAGGTACAAGTGCTATGCAGCAGAAGCTGCTCCTGTGTAGATCCAGGTTTCATCATGGGGCAAGCTCTTTATGTTGGGCCAGGTTGACCATGTCTACCCCGTGGGGACTTGCAGCTTCCCAGACTTTTTGAGGAAGGCTACCAGAGCTCTGATGAACTCCTACTGGTTAACATCTTTCATAGGAACTCCAGGCATCGTGTGGCCTCTGCGTTGCCAGCCAGGGGAAAAAGCAGCTGCTGTGGTTTTTTAACTACAGCTGTCACAGTGCTTCTAGGACCCAGAAAGAGCATGTGGCATGATAGAAACCTGCTCAGGAAATCTGAAGTCTGTGCAAACCCTGATGGCCTGAGAGTCTTCTGAGCTCCCCCACAGATGGCTGGGTCGGTGCTGGCTGTCCTACCCGAGGAGCCCTGCTACCTTGACCTGCAGCTCTGAAGACGAAGGGAATGTGAAAGATTCTGAAGATGAAATGTGACAACCGGGGAGGCTAGTTTGAAAACAGTAAAAAAAAAAAAAAAAAACAGGGGAGAAAAGGAAAAGTTCTCTTTCTTGCAGACTAATCCTGTGGGTTTGGGTTTTCCCCAACATAGTGGCTTGATTTGGTTGCTTCTAAGTTCTTTAACCATAATGTAAAACCCTGTACAACACGTAACCCACACAAAGGCCACATGTATACATCATACAGGCTTTCAGAATTAGAGAGAGAGGGATGAGAGAGGGGGAGGGAGGATAGAAAGAGGAAGAGGGGCAGAAAGAACCAAGCTGGTCTCCAAGTCACTGTATCACTAAGGATGACTTCTGATCTCCCTGCCTCCACTCCCAAATACCAGAGCAGCAGGTGTCAGCCTCCATGCCTCATTTATATACAGTATTGGGAATGGAACCCAGGCCTTCATGTATGCTGGGCAAGCCTTCCACCAGCTGGATTTTGGAACTGTTAATATAAACCAACAACAAGGGAACCATTTCTCACTTGTTACCATAATTTGGCAGCAACATCAGTTGTGTGGAACTCATTTACTAGATGACGCGATGTAGGAAGTAGAGACTAGTGTTTGGAAGGCAGAGCTGGGAGTAACCTGAGAGATGCTACAGCGTAATGTCCTCATGGGCAGATGGAGAAACAGAGGATCTGAGGAGTGAAGAATAGGGGATGGGGTGTAGTTCAGTTGGTAGACCACTTGCCTAGCATGCATGTCTTAGTGTTCTGTTGCTGTGAAGAGACACCATGACCATGGCAACTCTTATAAAGGAAACCATTTCATTGGGGCTGGCTTACAGTTTCAGAGGTTCAGTCCATTGTTAGTATGGCAGGGAGCATGGCAGCACACAGGCAGACTTGGTGCTGGAGAAGTAGCTGAGAGTTCAACATCCAGATCCACAGGCAGCAGGAAGAAAGAGAGCCACAAGCATACCTTTGTAGAAAGCCCTGGGTTCCATTCTCAGCACTGCATAAACCAAGGTGCATGCACTCAGGAGGACTAGAAATTCATTGTCATCCTTGACCACATAGAAAGTTAGATTTCATCCGGGTGGTGGCGGCTCATGCCTTTAATCCCAGCACTTGGGAGGCAGAGCCAGGCAGATCTCTGTGAGTTCGAGGCCAGCCTGGGCTACAGAGTGAGTTCCAGGACAGGCGCAAAGTTACACAGAGAAACCCTGTCTCAGAAAAAAAAAGAAAGAAAGAAAAAAAGTTAGATTTCAGCCTCTCTTAGTTAGGGTTTTTATTGCTGTGAAGAGACACCATGACCATGGCAACTTTTATAAATTAAAACATTTAATTGGGCTGGCTTGCTTACAGTTTCAGAGGTTCAGACCATTATCATCATGACGGGGAGCATGGTGGTATGCAGGCAGATGTGGTGCTGGAGCTGAGAGTTCTACATCTTTCAGGCAACAGGAAGTTGACTGACTCACTGGGTCATATCCTGAGCATAGGGAACTTCAAAACCTGCACCCATAGTGATACACTTCTTCCAACAAGGCCATACCCACTTTAACAAAGCTACACCTCCAAATAATGCCACTCCCTATGAGATGATGGGGGCCAATTACATTCAAATTACCACACAGCCTGAGCCACATAAGACCCTGTCTCAGAAAATCGGAATAGTGGGGCATGGTAGCTCATGCCTGTGACCCTAGCACCACGAGGCCAAGTTGGGAGGAGTGCCACAAATTAGAAGCTATCCTGTGCTACATAGTGAGACTCCATCACACCCCCCTCCCCCAAAAAAGTGAAGAATAATGAATTCAAAGTCAGAAAGATGGTCCAGAGAAGACCTGGAATTAGAATCCAAGTCTTCTAAAACTAACTGTCTTTCCAGGCTGGAGCAATATCTCAGGAGTTAAGAAAACTTACTGCACTGGGTGTGGGGGCACAGACCTAGAATCCCAGCCTGTGGGAGGCAGAGGCAGGCAGATCTCTGTGAGTTCAAGGCCAACCTGGTCTACATGGTGAGTTCTAGGGTAGCCAGGGCTCAGTAGAGAGACCCTGTCTCAAAACAAACAAATGAAAAAAAAAAAAAAAACAAAACAACAACAACAACAACAAAACCCACTTACTGCATAATCATGAGGAATGGAGTTAGGATCCAGCACCCAGGTATAAGCCAAGCACCTTACAAATTCTGTTTGTAATTCCAGCTCTGAGGGGTCCAACACCCTTTTATGGCCTTCACAAATACAGAGATTTATGCACCCACCAGTATATATACACAGAGAGAGATACACACACACACACACAAATAAAATAAAATAAAATAAAATAAAATAAAATAAAATAAAATAAAATAAAATAAACAAATCTTTAGAAATAATAATAAAATAACCACCCTTCCATTCTGAACAGTTGTCAGCATCCCTGGGGGGGAGGAAGGGGGGCAGGGAGTGCTGGAGCTGGGACTGCCTTCTCACCCTAAAGTTCGTAGGGGGCTGTTTGCCAACCGCTAGTTTGTGGTCTCCACACCTTCTGAGGTGTTTATGATTCACATTGGCTGTAAGATGGAGAGGAGATTAATGAAACGCTTTCCTTATTCCTGGAGTCTGGTGCTTTCGTTCTGAGGCCTCTCTCCCTGCCCTCTCCTACCCCATCCCACCTAGCTTACTCTCGGTTTTGTCATTTCTGAAACACGAAGTATAGTTCATCCTAAGCTGTTGGCAGAAGGCACCCGAGAAGCAATGGGGAAGCCCCCATGACCAAAATTCAAGAAAAACTACCTATCTGTGTCACTGTGGGCTGCTCCTGTTAAATCACCTTCCTGTTGTCTTTCGCTGTTTAACTTCATAAGCTCATCCTTCCAGTACTCACCTTGGGCAGAGACTTATGGAGACAACAGAGAATCTTGGCAGAAACTGAAGAGAAACTGTCGCCAGGGGGAGGAGAAAATGGATTTAGCTGACAAAAGACGGGGTTGCCTATTCAGTCATGGGAATCAAAATGAGTTTTCCAACCTTACGTGAAAAGGGAATTTGATGGGGTGGGAAACGTGGATCCAACATCTGTCTCTGTTGCTGTCCAGCGCCTGGATGCCAATCACACACAGCGCCTAGGTGCCAATCTCTCGCTCTCGGGGTCTCCTCTTCTTCTTTCAGGTTGGACCAGCCTAACTACCCCTGTTAACCACCCTGAAGGTTAATCACATGACACTGACTGCTAGTAAAAAGCCTTAGAAGGCCTGGGTAAGGCATTGGGGAAATCAGCCAGGAGAGGGCTTGCTTGTAGAGGTTCTGAGCTCTGTTAAGTACAAACCAGAGTGCAGAATATATATATGTGTGTAGATTGATAGATAGATAGATACATAGATAGATAGATAGATAGATAGATAGATAGATAGATAGATAGATAGATAGATAGATTTTTTTAAAATAAAATTTTGAAGGTGAACTTTCACTGCCAAAGTCACTGACTCGAGCCACACTGTCACCATGCTACTAGGAAGAGACCTGTCTTTGATTTTTCCCTCAGATCCATTATGGGAATGATTTTTTCCGACCTGTAGCTGTCCATTGCCTTTGGGAAGGTGGAAACATGGGCTCCTTTCCTGGGATAGAATCCAGAGCATGCTCAGTTCAGAGTATGTGCTTCCCAGTGGGAGGGTGGGCTTTGCCACGCCCAGAAGATGAAATGTTAATGTAAATTCACATCTTTTCTGTGTTTCTCCCAAACCTTAGACTTTCTCCCTGTAGACGTGTGAGGATCCAGGCCAGGCAGAATCCTCTCTGAGCCTGCTCCACGTCTTCCCCTGTGTCCAGGCCCAGCACTCAGCACTGCAGAGGGGACCCGAGCAATAGCTCAAGTGTTCTTTCTGCTTTTCTATTTATTCTCTAGGGACTCAGTGCATCTAGAACATATTTTCAAATAGCTTTCAACTCCCCCACCCCACTCCACCAACACCCACACCTTTGAGACAGGGCCTCATGTAGCCCAAACTAGACTCAAACTCCCTGTGTAACTAAAGATGACCTTAAGCTCCTTTTATTTTTTTAATTGTTTTACACTGATTTATGTAATGAATTGGGCAGGGATCATATCACCAAGCACTTGTGATGGTCAGAACAACAGGGAGGAGTCAGTTCTCTCCTTCCACCACGTGAGGTCCAGGGATCCATCCCAGGATTGTTAGCAGATAGCAGATTCCCTTCATCACTGAGCCACCTGACCGACCAAACTCAAGCTTCTGTTCTGCCTGCCTCCACGTCCTGAGGGCTGGGGTTTTAGCATGTGCCGCCACACCCCATATATTGCTTACTGGAGATGAAGCCCAGGATTTCATATATAACAGGACTCTATCATTCCCCCTTCCCTTTCCTTCTTGCAGCCCCCTCCCAGGTAACCCCCTTTCTCTCTCTCAAATTCATGGCCTCTTCTTTCATTTTTGTTATATATACACATGCATATATGTAGACATACATTCCTAAATATAGACTTTTTTTTTTTTGAGACAAGGTCTCACTATGTAGCCTTGGCTGGCCTGGAGTGTGCTATGCTGATCTGCTTGCCTCTACCAACTGAGCTACATCCCCAGACTAACTTTCAACTTTTCTTAAATAAAATTTGCTTTGAGAACCATGCATAATGGCACTTTCCTTTAGTTCCAGCACTTGGGAGGCAGAGGCACATATACATGCAAGCAAAACTCTCATAAACATAAATAAAAATAAATCTTTTTTTTTTCCAAGATGGGGTTTCTCTGTGTAGCCCTGACTGTCCTGGAACTTGCTCTGTAGACCAATCTGGCCTTGTGCTCTGAGATCCACCTGCCTCTGCCTCTCAAGTGCTAAGATTAAAGGTGTGTGTCACCATACCCAGCTGAAATAAATATTTTTTCTTTTTCTTTTTTTTTTTAAACTGGTAATTTGCTTTTGTTTGGAGGCAGAGCCTCTGTAGCCCAAGTTAGCCTCCAACTTGAGGCAATCCTCCTGTCTCAGATGCTCATGTGCTGGGATTATATACCTGGTTTACTATGTTGTAAATTTCTGGGTTGGTTCTTCAGTTAGACTTTAGGACTTCTAAATATCGATCTCGTTCACTTATTTACCCTGATGTGTTTTAGCCCAGTGGAAACATCTAGAAACGTACAAGTGAACAAAAAAAGAAGCAAGCAGAAAAAAAAGACAGTACAACAGCTGACAACCCATCGGAGGTGATGAACTTTGTCCAGGGAGGAAGTTCAAGACAAGTCCACAGAAAAGAAGTCCCTGGCCCGGCTGCTGGAGGGTGCAGGGCGAGGGGGAGAGGTGTTTCATACAGGAAATGCCATTTGCAAAGCCCTAAAGGTGTGAATGTTTGTGACACTTTGAAAGAGGCCTGTTGCTCCACTGCAGAGAACGCAGGGCCTGAGGCAGAGGAGGCAAGCTGGGTCCTGAGCAGCGTGAGCGAGCACAGTGAGGCTGGACAGAGAAGGCGTCTTGTGCCAGGGCTGGCAGCTCCTCCTATTAAGATTGGAAACATCAGTGCTTGTCTGAAAAGCTGCCTTCTGCACAGCGTGGGGACATTCCTGGCTTCTCACTGAGATGGTGTGACTTTTCTTAACTTTTTCTCCAGACCAATTTGTTTTCTTCTTGGGCACCCAGAAAGACTACAATGCCTGTACTCGGGCTCCGTGGAGCTTGGTCCCTGAGTTCCATCCATCCAGTGAGATATGTCCATTGAAATGAATGGCCCTTCTAGAATCATCTACCAGAGAGCCCAAAAGCCCCGAAAGCTGGCAGAGCCCAAGGAGAAAGAATTACAGGCCGCAGAGTCACAGTCACAGGAGGCATCCACCCTTAGCAACTGGACAACAACCGGGGTTGGGGGTGAGGGCAGGGCGGGGGCGGGGCGGGGGGCGGGGCAGGGGCGGGGCAGGGGGCTTTCCACACTGTGAAGTTGGGAATGGGAGATTTTTCTGCTGTAGGATTTTAGCTAGCAGGCAATCCACTGGGTGAAGAAGCTCTCAGGGAACAGGTATGTGCGTACCAGATACTGAGTCCCAGTGTATGGATAAACATCAGCACCATTTTCCTCTCGAGCTACGCTTAAGCCATCTTACTAAACTCTCCTGAGCTTGTTGGTGGCAGGTGTTCCGCAGCCCCTGCCATCATCATTCCAGCCCTGGCTGACCACCTCCTTCAGAGTGCAGATGAGCTGCATGAAACCAGGTCTCCAGGCAGCTTCTAAGGGTCCAGTTCTGCTCCCCAAAGATTTTTATTTCCAATACATGTCGTCAGGAGTCCCTTCCATTTTTCAGAACCCTAAGGAAAGAGCAGACGTGTAGGAAGTACGAATGCCTGCATGTCAATTTGATTGAGGTAGATGCTGGATTTCAAACTCGGGACCAAGCATGGCGGCGGGGGCTCTGATGAGTCTGTGGGTTCAGCCTGTCATAACTCACTTTGGTCTTCCTCTTTCAAACCTGTGATGTGGTGTCAGTGGTGTTTGCCTGACTTTAACCTGACCTTTTCTGCATATACACGTGTTTATTTAGGGGGTACCTGGGAGCCACCATATGAAGTGGGTCTGAGCTCTGTGCTCCCTAGAAACAAGCCTAGAGGCAACCGATAGACAATCTTCCATCTGGAAATCAGACCTAGTAGGAAATAAGGAACATTAAAGGCAGGAAGGAGAGCACCTCAGGAACAGGACGCTGGCCTGTGATGGATGGCCTCGCGTGATTTCAATAGCTGTTTCCCTGACTATGGTGTTTAGCAAGAGCTCAGTTCTGTGTGAGTCCATAGATAGTCTAGAACAAATATTCAAAGTTTCCCTCATACGGTAATGTGAATCCTCCTCAAGATGCCTCAGGTTTTCTTGCACCCAGTGAAAGTGTGGCAGAGTAGTTCAGAGGGAGGTGAGAATGCTTCTGAGGGGTCAATTATGGAACCTCCTGGGCTTGGAGTTCTGTGTGCCTATACCAAATTTTATGGTGACACCACCAACCACCAACATCAATTTCAATGGCTTTTTTTTTTTTTTTGAGGTAGTCTTATACATCTCAGGCTATCCTCAGACTCACTATGTAGTCAAGGATGACCTTAAACTCTTGACACTCTTGCCTCTACCTGTCTCTCCAGTGCTGAGATCTCACACATGAGTCACCACACCCAGTTCGTGCAGTGCTGGGCCAACAGCCCAGTTCCATGCATACTGGATAAGTAAGCACTGTGGCAGCGGAGTCCCGGGTAATTAATTCTTGGAAAAGCCCATAAATCCACTTCACGAGGTTGTATGATGGTCACATGTGAATCTCCTACTTTTGCTTTACTGGTAGCTGTTGAAATTTGAGACAAGAGAAGGCTATGAGCACTCCCATTAAAATCAGAGCTCCAGGGGCTGGAGAGATGGCTCAGAGGTTAAGAGCACTGTCTGTTCTTCCAGAGGTCCTGAGTTCAATTCCCAGCACCTGCATGGTGGCTCACAATCATCTGTAATGAGATCTGGCGCCCTCTTCTGGCCTGCAGGCATACGTGCAGACAGAGCACTGTATATGTAATAACTAAATAAATCATAAAAATAAATAAATAAAACGTTATTAAAAAAAATCAGAGCTCCAGTGTTTGGGAAACGACTCAGTATTCTGGAGTCAGACTCCTAGGATAAAACGCTGACCCATGCCGGGTGGTGGCGGTGGCGGTGGCGGTGGCGGTGGCGGTGGCGCACGCCTTTAATCCCAGCACTTGGGAGGCAGAGCCAGGTGAATCTCTGTGAGTTCGAGTTCGAGGCCAGCCTGGTCTACAGAGTGAGTTCCAGGAAAGGCGCAAAGCTACACAGAGAGACCCTGTCTCGAAAAACCAAAAAAAAAAAAAAAAAAAAAAATACTGACCCTACCATCAGGTAGGCCCTTGGATGAGGCACTGAACCCCTCTGTGCCTTCACTTCCTCCTCTGCCTAAAGAGTCATAGCTGAGGCATGAAGCTTGTACTATCCATAATCACCCATTTTCTTCTCATTTGCGCCTGTCCCCGTAAACATCCTCTTCTCACACATTGCTGCTGGGCCGTGGGACTTACCCAAAAGACTCAGGAATCAGAGGAAACATTTCCTTCCTCCAAGTAAGGGAATTCACAGGTGGGGAACATTCTCACCGGCTCTCTTGTGATCTCACCCCCAATCTGAGACCATTAACAACTCTAACATAGTGTGGACTGAGGGGATTACTAGAGCAGATCCAAGATGTAGTTCTCAGAAGGTCCAGAAGCACCATAACTCCCTGAGTTTTAAAAAAAAAAATCGCAACTCCCAAATTTATCTCTGACTGTAAGCTCAGTTGGTAGTGCTTGCCTAACACACACAAAGCCTAACATCAATACCTAACATCATCTAAACCAGGTGTGGTGGCCCACGGTCTTTAATTCTAGCAGGGGACAGAGGCAGAAGGCTTGTAGTTCTTTTGAGACAGGGGCTCGTGTGTCCTAAGGGGTCTGTAATTTCACTATATTTCCAAGGATGGCCTTGAATTTCCAATCTTCTGGTCTCTACCTTTGAATGCCTAGAGTATAGGTGCGCATTTCCCCACCCTGTTTAAACAGTATTAGGGGTGGAATCCAGGGTGTCTGCATGCCAGGCTAGCACTCTCCCAACCAACTCACATCCCCAACCCCTACCCAGGGCTTTACGCTAGTTTTTCACAATTATTCATCCTTTCCAACAATGCCGGTCTTCCTGGTGCATCAAATACCTGGCCTTGCCTTGGCACCCTGAACTCAGATATATGACTTGCTTTGACCAGTGGGACAAAAATGGATAAGATGTTTGTCATGAAACTGGAAGGTTTCAGAGGCTTCACAGCCCTTTCGATGTCCCAGAGAGGTGTCTCAACCTCATTTTCGTAGTGAAAAGATCTTCACAGCCCACTCCAGCCAAGTTGAAGTTCACCCTCAGCCCTAACACGATAAGAACTTGAGATTAGATTTACTTTCTGGTATCCAGCTTTGACTGTTTCTTACAAAGTCACGGTGAATGGTGTCCGCGCAGGAGCTGAAATGTTTCATCGAATATAACCAAACGCCCAGCTCGAAAAATATTAGTAACAGAACTTGCTGAACATGCAGTGACCAAAACTGAACTCAAAACCAGATGTGTAATGAATCCTGCTAGGTACTGGGAATGGCAAGGAAAGGATGATCAAGAGAGAGAGGGAGATGAGTCCAGTTGTCCCTTCAGGCAAGAGATTTCTTGGCACCAGCAAGCAGTGTGGTGGGGTTCTCATGTAAGAAGTTTCAGTCTTGCAGACAAAGCAAAGTATCCATTTACTCATTAACATTGCTATAGAAAAGGGAGGTTTTGCTCTTAAAGGAAGTAGGATTAGTTAATATGTGAACTGTGATAGGTGACTGAGTCAGGAGAACAGAGCACATGGAACAGGCTATGTGACCAGGCTCATACTTTTTTTCTGGGTAGGTGAGTACGGCTTGATTAAAGCATAACAGGGAAGGTGTGTCAGGCAGCTTTGGCTCCTACACAGCATGGGGCTGGGTGTGCTTCTGCCCTGTTCACAGCTCTTTCTGCTCAGGGCCTGGGTTCTCTGACCAACCTCAGGTACTTTCAGCAACACTGAGTGCCTTCACTGCAGCCTTGGCTCTGAATATACAAGCAGGCACTCTTTATACCGAACATGACGTCATGCCACACAGAACCAGCAAACATGGCCTGAAGTACCTTCGCTCAGAGTCAAGGCTGTTATACATTATAAATTGAAACTGTCAGTCAAAATAAATCTTCCTGACTTTTAGTTGTTTGCGTTAGGCTCTCTCTCTGGGTAGGGTATGAATCTCATGCAGCAAGACAGCAGTCAGGCTGCCTCTGACTCTAGGGTGGCAGGAGGGGTGTGGCCTTGAGGACCAGAGTGACACTTGCCGTGTCTCCAGCCCTGTCTCCAGCCCTGTCTGATTAGGGCTTGGTTACCTTAAGATCTGGGATCATCAATAGTTATAGTTTCTTTAACTGCTTTTCATGTTCAGTTGCACATATATAAACATTCTCCTTCAACAGTGTTGCCAGCTTCTATGTAACTGTTACTTGGTTCTGGGAAGGGGAAGGCTGAGTCAGGAGAAGCTCGCTGCCAGCCGCCACGATGAGAAGCAACATGTAAGATACCGATAAGCCACGAGCCACGGGGCAAGGTATAGCTTTATAGAAATGGGTTCATTTAAGATATAAGAACTAGATAGCAAGAAGCCTGAGCCATTAGGCCAAACAGTTTAAAATAATATAAATATCTGTGTGTTTATTTGAGTCTGAGTGGCTGCCAGCCCGGGCGGGACTAGAGATAGCTCCAGCAACATTTGGTGGAATGAATACCATCCATATGGTCCCCTGAACCCTAAGCACATATAAATATGACATTTTCATTTTGCTGCCCAGTCCTCCTGCCCCAGGACCCAACCCTTCAGTCCCATCCAGACACCAGAAAACACATGCCTCCATAGAAAATTTTCTTTTTTCTTTTTTTCTTTTTCTTTTTTTTTTTTTTTGGTTTTTTCGAGACAGGGTTTCTCTGTGTAGTTTTGCGCCTTTCCTGGAACTCGCTTTGGAGACCAGGCTGGTCTCGAACTCACAAAGATCCGCCTGCCTCTGCCTCCTGAGTGCTGGGATTAAAGGCGTGTGCCACCACCACCCGGCGAAAATTTTCTTTATATTTGTTTCAGTGCTAGGACGCCTACCGTGGGCCTGCTAAGCAGGAGCCTTACCACTGAGCTACCCCCATGTCCCTTCAGTGCAAGATTTGATGCATTTCTTCTGTACAAAGTGAATGCAACACCAAACATCAGACAGAAAATGAATCCATCATGGTCGGGGGAATCCCCTTACTCCCAGTGACTTTTTAAGCAACTGGGGAAAGGTGGAGATGTGGCTGAATGGGCAGCATGCACTGTGAATCCTGGGTTTATCCTCAACATCACACACAATTGGAACCGAGGTGCTTGCTCCAGATTTCCAGCATCCAGCACTCGGGCTGTGGAAGCAGAAGAATCAGAATTCAAGGTCTCTTCAGCTACTTGGAGAGTTCTAAGCCATCCTGAGCTACACAAGACAATGTCACAATAAATAAGTAAGTAAATAAATAAATCTCAAATAGCTGTTCTTTATTGTTCCTCCATGCGGAGCCCAATCCCCCAGGACACCTGTGGCAGGCCAAGAAAGCACCCCAATCAGTTAAACCCTTTGCAGTCTACAGGAGTAAACAAGACAGCTCGCCCTTTAATTAGAGGCCTGTGTTAAAGAACGTCATATCTTCCAGAATATCAGTTAGTGGTTTTCAAAAGGGACAAATGGGTGTGGGCTGCCTGTGTGGCATAACCACCCAGAAAGAACTGAAATTGCCAGGCAGGCCAGTACACAACCACACACCCTGATTAAAATCTGCTGGCTGGCCCCTCCTTCAAGCACAAGCCTGTGTCTACATGTCCAGCTAAAAATAAAGAACTTTGCACAGCGCTCTCTCTGTGCCAGTCTGAAGACAGTGAGCCTGGGAAGGGCACTGGGCAGAGGTGGGTTAGAGCTCCCCGCCTGGCACTGTCACGGATGCTCTGGGCTTCAATATCCTCATTTAGAGAGCAGGAATAACAGGGGCTGGGGGGGGGGGGGTAGCTTGGTAAAGTGCTTGCTTAATGGGCAGGGAGCCCTGGGTTCCATCCTGGCCCTGTATAAATGTGGTGGGGAGGTGCACAGCTGTAACCCCAGCCCTTGGGATGTGGAGCAGGAGGATCAGAAGTTCAAAGTCACTCTCAGACACACAGAGAATTTGAGACCTGCTTTGGCTACAGGAGATCCTGTCAGGGAGAGGGAGGGAAGAAGGAAGAGAGGGAGGGAGAGGGAAGGAAAGAGGGAGGGAGGAAGAGGGAAGGAGGGAGGGAGGGAGAAAGAGGGAAGGAGGAAAGGAAGGAGGGAGGGAGAGAGAGAGAGGAAGGAAGGAAGGAAGGAAGGAAGGAAGGAAGGAAGGAAGGAAGGGAGAGGGACAGAGAATATAACAACAGCTCCCTTTTCCATGAGCTAAGGGTGACTAAAACAATGAACACACCTCTTCAGGAAAGCACTATATTCCCAAAAGTGTAGGAGATATGAGAAGGGGTAAATATCTGGTGATTATTTTGCGATACATTTTGTGTTAAATTAGAGCAAAGTTTGTATAATAACCACCAACCATAAAGTCTGTATAATAACCACCAACCATAAAGTCTGTATAATAACCACCAACCGTTCAATGGTATTTGCACTAGACTCAGTTATAGAACATATTCTATAGGAATCTAATTACAGACAAGGCAGATAAAGCAGAGGTTGGATCCTGATCAGTAGGAGGCTTTGACTGAACATGACAGGACCAGTGTCCAGCATGAAGACCACAAAGTGGCAATGAGACAGGCTTACTGCCACAGCGTGACTGCGAAAGCATCCACACAGAGACAGCCAAGCTGAGCAGATGATATGAGTCCAGATCAGCGAGGGTCACTGCCTTCAAACATAAGGTGAAGTGTGACTGATGAATCCCACATCACCCTCTGGCCATTTGCTCATATAGACGTGAGAATGTGGGAAGGGAATGGGGTTCCACAGCGTTTAGACAACAGCGGATCAGCGGGATTAGCCCAAGAATGGAGCAGTCCGTCATAGCTAAGAAGAAGCAAAGCACTGAGCATCTATGAACCAAGGGAACAGTGATAGGAAGTAAAACATGAAAAGGTGGGGAAAGCTGGGGCTGGACTCCTCCCAGGGCCATGGCACTCACGTGGCATTGAAAAATAAGAAACAGAAAAGACCAGATGACCAACTGGACACAGAGGTTCAGAGGCATTCACTCAATTTGAGCCTGCATGACCAAAAAAAAAAAAAAAAAGAGGCGTGGCTAGTCACAGTTCTCTAATCAGCTTTCTGAAGTCTTATACTGGTCTCACATCATCTCCCGATCCCTGGTTTTGCAGTCAATGTTCAGCGACGTGTTCTTCTTGGTGTTTTGTTTTGTTTGTGTAGCTCTGAAGTTCCAAAGGAGAGTCCTGTGTAAACTCTGCCTCATTCTAATCCGAGCTCTGTTCCGTCGGCACAGTGGCAAGATGCAAATCCAGCTGGGGACACTAGATGGCAGACAGCGACTTCCTCTAGATCCCATTCCCCCAAAAAAACCACAAAAGCCACGGTGTGGGAAAACTAGGGCCAGGGTGCTGTGTTTCTTAGTCTTCTGACTTCACCCAAGGCAAGGTACCGGATCCTGTGCCACAACTGCATGCCACCGAGGAAAGAGGGAGTGTCAGACTTCTGAGTTGGGATGCATACACTATTATGAGGAGGGTTTGTTCTTTGAGTTTTGTTTTGTTTTGTTTTTTAGCTGAGCTTAAGTTCTTTGTTTTAGCCAGTAGGGAACTCCAGAGAGAATAGAGACAATGAAGGCCATGGCTGTGGTGATACGAAATGGGACCAGGTTGGTTATAATGCAGAAACTAATCAATCACCTTTGCTTGTGCATGTGTGTAGGTGTTTGTGCATTTAAGTGTGCATGCGGGGAGCCAGAAGTCGATGTTTGGGTCTTCCTCAGTTTTGAGACAGGATCTCTCACTGAACCTGGAGCCCATTGGTTTGGCTAGGCTGACTGGCCCCAGGACCTCTCCCGTTTGCATTTCCTGTGATTGCAGGAGTGCACCATCACACCCAGGCTTTCTCCGGGTTCTGGGGATTGAACGAAATCCTCATGCTTGCAAAGCAAGCGCTTTTCCTAACCGAGCTGTCTCTGTCCTGATTAACTACTTTTGCTGGTCAGAATAAGGGCAAATCCGGGTGGGAGGGGCAGCAGAAATATTCAAGCGGAAAGGGAAATCAGGCTGAAAGTCCCTGTGTGAGGCCAACCTCAGAGTTGTCCTAGTTTCCCAGTCAGAGAAACATTACTCAACACTGCACCCAGCAGGCAGGGATTGACTTCATTCTGCCTCTAAGTAGGCTGGTACTTTTATCAGTTCAGCGGAAAGAACTGGATGTGGACTTCAGATCTGATGTCACGCTGTGATATGATGAGTTACTATGACAACTGTCCAGCCTCCTTTCAGTGAAACACACTACAGGCTCCTTCAGAAGAGGGTGAGGCATCCAGTTTCCTCCTTTCCATTTTCTAAGTATATGTACAAGTCAAAATCAATGCTGTTTTATTTAAATACAAAATTTGGATGAGAACTCTGCAATAACTTTGGAAAAAGTCTCTTCTCCGTTAGTCTATAATTTTTTTTCCCTCCCAGTACTGGCTGCTGCAGGCAGACAAACATTATCATGGAACTGTATTTCAGTCCTCTTTTTACACTTCTTACTTGGAGGCAGCCTTACTAAATTATTCCAATTGGTCTGGAACTCACCTCTGTACCCCAGGTTGGTTGGCCTTGAACTTGGGATTCGTTTGGCTCAGTCTCTGCTGGGATTCCACTTAGGCTTACTTCATTGGGTCAGTTGAAGTATGTCTTTTTAAAAACCAAATAACCAGGAAGAGTTTCTTTTCAAGGATGATGAGATCATTTTCAAAAGACTTCCTAGTCCAGCCATCTCCTTAAGCCTCTGGTGATTCAGAGGGCCTGGGCTTTTTCTGGGGTCAATCTCACTAGGGAATAGAGGAAGTTCTTTTTCCGAGACTAATTACCCAGCAGGGTTCCTGCGCTGCTCTCCGCTGTCCTGGAACTTCCTCCCTAGAGCTTAGAGTAAGAGGCCTTTTTTTTTTTTTTTTTTTTTTTTTTTTGGTGTCCTGGATAAGGGCGTCTACTCCAGCATTGATGCATGGAAAGACAGAGCGCTGCTCCGCTAGTTCCATGGTTAACAGCGAAGCCACCTGACTTTGGACAAATCCTCCATCTGTGCCCCACTATCCCAGCCAGAGAGCTCCCCAGACAGCGCAACTTGCTGAGCGTCTAGGAACTGGTGCACGACGCCCGTGTGATGGCAGCTTCACTGTGCACCGGGCGCCTGGCAGGCTGGCCCCGCAGCGCTGACTCCCCACTCCTTAGCACCGCTCTGGGCTTGCCGCAGCACACATCCAACCCCTACAGCTGCCTTCACAATAAGCCTCCCGGTTGCTAACAGAGAAGACAGCGGCCAGTGTCAGAAAGTTTATGTTAGGGTGATGTCACTTTCCAGTCTTCCCGGGAAGCTAGCGGCTTTTCTGGTGAGCAGTATTACCATATATAGAAAGAAAACAGCCTGGTGGAAGAGTGGAGGGAAGACGTAGAAGCAGCGGATAGAGAAGCCTGAGCCAGCTGCCATACTGGGCCCCAGGGTCAGGAGGAAGTCAGCCCTGGGCCGAAGGCATTCTACTAACCGGTCGGGGCTATGATGAAGGCAGACTAGAAAAGGGAACCTCGCAAATGTCAGCATACTCAGAAAACCTAACTGCCAGAGGGGTGGTAAACAGTTACTAAACTTTGAGAGAAGTGATGTAAGAGGCTTTCCATGACCTTAAAAATGAAAGGCTGATGTTACTAATTTTATTTTATATTTCTTTCTTTCTTTTTTTTCTTTTCTTTTCTAGTGCCAGGAATGCACCCATGTCCTGGTGCATGCTAGGCAAGTATCCTACCACCGAGCTATATGGTGATACCTTATTTGTGCTGAAGTGTGATTTTATTTGTATGTTAATAAATAAAGTTGCCTGGGGGTCAGAGCTAAAAGCAAGTCATTTAGCAGAAGTCCAGCTGTTGGTGGCACACGCCCTTAATCTGATCACATGGCAAGCAGAGTCTTTGTGTGTTCAAGGACATAGCCAAGCGTTGACCCGAACTTTTAATCTCAGTACGAACCATAGAGACCTGGAGGTCTGTATAGACAGGCAGTGACGAGGAAATCATGTGGTTAGGTTTAAAACCAATGAGAAGGTAAAACAGAGAGGCAATGAAAAGACAGGTCACACAGGAGAAGCTCTCTCTTTCTGAGGGGAAGGACAGCAGCGAGTGGTAAGCTAAAGGCTTCGCTAGTGCTCTGATCTTTTGGGCTTTTAACTCTGCATTTGGCTCTGTGTTTCTTATTTAATAAGACCGTTTAGAATTTCATCTACAGAGCTATATGCCCAAGCCTGCTTCCCTGGGCCCCACACGGATTAAAAAAAAAATAATACTAAATAGAACACTCAGCTGGAGAGTGTTTTATAAACATATAAAGCCTATTGTAGCAGGGAGAGTGAGGTAGGAGGATCAAAGCCAGCGTAGGCTAACATTGCAAGTTCCAGATCAGCGTAGCTACAGAGTGAGACGATCTCAAATATAAATAATAAATAGGAACAGTCTAGCTTATGATCCCAGACAAAAGTCTCTATGACTAAGATGATTGCTAAAACTTATAAAAACAAACTCAGTTACAGGTCACTAGGAGACTGCCTAGCTGGCAGGGCAAAATTCGCTTTAGTTTGCTTTGGGTTTACAGCCAGAGTCTCCTATAGCTCAGGCTGGTCTCAAACTCACTATCGCTTGGTAGTCAAGGATGGTCTTGAACTTCTGAAAGTTTGGATTCTATCTCCTGAGTGCTGTGATCACAGGCAGGTCCCAAGAGGTCGAGACTTGACTAGGAAAAGACTCTGAAGTATTTCCGTTTATCTCTACAGATAATTTTTGGTAACCCAAGCACAGCATACACCCCTTGCTTTTCCGTCATAAAGCCCACACCACCCTTCTCTCCTGGGTTTCTTGCACTTTATGTAAGTCTTCTGTGATTACAACATGGAGCTTTTTAAACTTCTTAGAAGAAATATATTTTTAGCTCTTAAATGTTTCTATCACACAATCCTATCCCCTGCTGACCAGTATTTAAATATCTATAGCCCGCTATTACCAGATGATAATAAATTATGTGTTTAATAAGAAGGATTTAAAGAACTAGTGAGTCCATGGCTTATTCTTAGGTTCCATAAAAACGGAGAAAAGGGGCTGGGTTCATGGTTCAGGGGGCAGAGTGCTGGCCTAGCATGTGTGAAGCCCAGAGTTTGATCCCAGCACCTCAGAAAGCAGGCAGGACAGCCTATGTCTGTAATCCCAGCCCTCAGCAGCATTGGAGAAAGGAAGGTAGGAGTTCAAAGTCATCCTGGGCTACACCGGAAGGTGCAGCCAGCCTGGGCTACAGGAGACCCTGTCTCAGCAAAAGACAAGAAAAAAGAAAAGGTGGACTCCCCAAATCTGCCTTAGGCATGAGGTATAAGTGATGCCTACTACATCTCTCATGCCTACATCTGCTGGCTTTCTGCCTGTTTTCAAGCAATCTTTTTGTTTGTTTTTGATACAGGGTTTCTCTGTATTGCCTTGGCTATGCTGTCCTGGAACTCGCTCTGTAGACCAATTTGGCCTCAAATTCGCAGAGATCTGTCTCTGCCTCCTGAGTGCTGGGATTAAAGGCATGCACCACCATCACCAGGCTACTTGTGTATTTAAGCAATCTTCAGCATGTTCAGTAAAGCAAGCAGACATAAAGAGTAGCCAGGGCCTCCTTGGGCCCCACAATGACTCCAACATATCCTTTTCAAAATTTAGGGCTCCCAGCTTGATGGCAAGAGGAATGGCATGGCTGGGCGGTGGTGGCACGTGCCTTTGATCCCAGCAGAGGCAGGTGGAGCTCTATGAGTTCGAGGCCAGCCTGGTCTACAGAGCGAGTTCCAGGACAGGCTCCAAAGCTACATAGAGAAACCATGTCTCAAAAGGAAAAAAAAAAAAAAAAAAAAAAAAGGAATGGCAGGAAGAGAGGTGACTTAGAGAGTCTGCCACTCAGGATTGGTATTAAGGCCCATGTACGTTGACTTCAGTCTGGTCCCTGGGTCTCTACCTTCTACTATGTAAAGACCTGCTCTTCAGGAGGCAGTAACAGGGTGCTCCCTTGGAAGCCGTCACTGGACAACCTACCCACCCTCTAGACATTTCTGTTCTGTTCACAAATCCTCAAGTCTGTGATGTTCTTTTGCAGCTTGAGTTTGCCTGCCAGACACGGCAGAAAGACGAATCTGTCCCAAATCCACCACTTGGTACTAGGCTTCTCCTCACAACTTCCCTCCCTTTCTTGGTAGAGTCGTCTTCATGACACCAGCTTTCATGGGTTTTGTGTTGATGTTGATTATTAATGTCAATTTAACTAAAAAAAAAAAAAAAGGTTTGTGACAGGGTCTCCTCATAGAACCCTGGCTGGCCTGGAACTCACTATGGCCTTCAACTCACCAAGATCTGCCTGACTCTGCCTACTGGGGAGTGCTGGGATTAAAGGTATTTTCTTAGTTGGGGTTTCTATTGCTGTGAAGAGACACCATGACCAGGGCAACTCTTACAAAGGAGAGTATTTAATTGGGGCTGGCTTACAGTTCAGAGGTTTAGCTCATTATCGTCATGGCAGGAAGCATGGTGGCATACAAGCAGATATGGTACCTGAGAGGTAGCTGAGAGTTCTACATCTGGATCAGCAGGTAGCAAGAAGAGACAGTCTCCTGGCTGGAGCTTCTGAAACCTCAAAACCCATCCCTGGTGACATACTTCTTCCAACAAGGCCACACCCAGGCTAACAAGGCCACACCTACTAATAGTACCACTCTCTGTGGGCCTATGGAGGTCATTTTTATTTAAAACACCACAGGCAAGTATCATCATGCCCAGCTAATTAAAAGGGGGGGGGACATTTAGCTGGGCATAGTGGTGCATGCCTTTAATCTCAACACTTGGGAGGCAGAGGCAGATGGATCTCTGTGAGTTTGAGGCCAGCCGGGTCTACAAAATGAGCTCCAGGACACCAGGGCTACATAGTGAGACCCGGTCTCAAACCAAACAAACACCACAAAACCAAACTAAAACAAACCCAGGGTATTCTATAGCCCAAGCTGGCCTCAACTCACTATACAGTGAAAGGTGGCCTTGAACTCCTGATCGTCCCCCATCCACCTTCTGAGTTCTGGGTTTGCAGGCATTTACCTCCACATCCAGTTTCCTGCAGTACTGGGAATGGAACTCAGGGCTTCCTACATGCTGGGCAGACACCCCACCAACTAAGCTGTGCCCCATTGCCGTCCCCTCCCACCCGCCCAGCCTTCTTATTCTCTACGTTTTTATTCTTAGGCTGCAAATATGACATGCAACCCCTAAGCACAGCCAGGGACTCCCAAGGATCACTGGAGCCTTGGAAAGTCCACAAGGCATAGCTTGAAAACCAGCCCTTACCTCTACCTCTCTAAGTCATTCTACTGACTCAGGCCTCCAGCCCAAGCACGTGTGATGGGTGGTTTTATGGTCAATTTACCCTAAATTAGAATCACATGAGTAGGAAGCTGCACTTGGAGAGTTGCTCTGATTTCCTTAATTGATAGTAGGAAGACCCATCCAAAGCATAACAACCCAGAATAAAAGGGTCTTGATAGAAAGAAGATTATTCACTTCATGCTCAGTTCATGAGTTGATTTACCCTCTTGATGCGGCTGCCACCGATTCCTTTGCTCATATCAGAGCCAGCATTTCTAGGCTCCCAATGTTGACTAAGGACCAGCTGCTCCCCAGGAATCTTCTAGGTCTTCCCCAGACTGGGACTGCAGAGGCACCTAACCATGTGAACCAGAAGGACAAGTTGGCTCAGAAAACCCACAGACGATTTTCTAGGATTTGCACCCCTCTGTTGTTTATGGTTGTATTAGTTGTTTTTCTGGTACTGTGATTGTGCTGGATAGTTTTACGTCAACTTGACGCAAACTAAAGTCATCTGAGAGGAAGGAGCCTCAACTAAGAAAATGTTTCCATAAAGTCAAGCTGCAGGCAAGCCTGTAGGGCATTTTCTTAATTAGTGATTGACGTGAGAGGGTCTGACCCTTTATGGGTGGTGTTATCCTGGACTGGTGGTCCTGGGTTCTGTAAGAAAGCAGGCTGAGCAAGCCCGAGCAAGCCGGAGGAAGCAAGTCAGTACACAACACTCTTCCATGGCCTCTGCCTTAGCTCCTGCCTCAGCCCCTGCCTCCAGGTTACAACCCTGTTTGAGTTCCTGTCCTGGCTTCCTGTGATGATGAACAGTGATGTGGAAGCCTAAACTGAATAAACCTTTTCTTCCCCAGGTTTCTTATGTCATGGTGTTTCATTGTCACGTTAGCTAAGACCATGGTAACATAAGGAAGAGAGAATTGTATTGGACTCATGCTTGCTTGCTTTTTCTTTTTCTTTCTTTCTTTGTTTCTTCCTTCCTTCCTTCCTTCCTTCCTTTCTTTCTTTCTTTCTTTCTTTCTTTCTTTCTTTCTTTCTTTCTTTCTTTTTCTTTTGTTTTTTTTAAGACAGGGTTTCTTTGTGTAGTCCTGGCTGTCCTGGAGCTCACTCTGTAGACCAGGCTGTCCTCGAACTCATAGAGATCCACCTGCCTCTGCCTCCTGAGTGCTGGGATTAAAGGCGTGAGCCGCCACAGCCCAGCTGGACTTGTTTTCAAAGGGAGAAAGTCCATCACGGTGGGCAGGCATGGCAGCAAGTGGCAGAAGCAGGAAGCAGAGAGAGTGAACTGATGTGGGGAGGCTCTGAACTCTCAAAGCCCGCCCCTAGTGATGTACTTGCTTCAGCAAGGCCACACCACTTCCTCTGACATCACCACCAACTAGGGACCAAGTGCTCAAACTCTTGAGCCTGTGGGGCACATTCTCATTCAAACCACCATATTCGTTTATGTGTCATGATTATTTGTACCCTTACCTCTTGAATGCTGCTGCTGTTGTCTCCTTAACAGGGGGTCTGGGAGCTTTAACTCAGATCCTCCTGGGTGCAAAGCAAACACCCTATCAACAGAGCCATGGGCCCGGCCCCGTCCTTCCCAAGGCTGTGACGAAAGGAAATCCCATATTAGAAAAACAGGAGACATGGCTACATTTTATGAAAAATACCCTTCAGGCCTCCTCACCCGAGTCAGCAGCAGTGTATCCAGAGGCCCTGGCCTTTTCCTGCCCATCTTAGCAGCATGCTTTCTTCTCTAATCCAGCCAATTGTTTCTCCTTTGGAAATCCTTCCTGTCCACCCAGCCCCTCCCTAGGCTGAACCAGGTGCTAATTCCCCGGGATATTATGACTCTTGGAGGATAGCTTGTGTGACTTTTCCGTACGTGCGTCTTTGGTGAGATTGGAGACTGACTTTGCTTAATCTTTCAGAATGCCTTCCCCATTTCAGAACAATATGTTAATTATAGAAAGTTTTGAAAATAAAAAAGAATACGAAGAGTATAAGAAAGGCACAAACCAATCTTTTTTTTTTTTTATTGTTATTATTTCCACAGTCCAGACTAAGCAGTGACACCCCTTCACATTCATCCTCTCTGGACTCGATTATTAGGTTTCAACAATAGGAAATAGGGATGAGGATTTAGCGCAGTTGGTGGAGCACTTGCTTGTCCAGCATGTGTGAAACACTGTGTCCCGTACCAGCGTTGCAGAGGTGAGGTGAAAGGGTCAGAAACTCAAGGTTCTCCGTATCTACATGTCAAGTACAAGACCAAAGACCACCTGAGCTACATGAGACCTTGTCTCAAACAAACAAAAAAGGAAATAAGTTATTTTATATAATAAATTCAGAAATAAGATGATGATGATGATGATGATGGTGTGTGTGTGTGTGTGTGTGTGTGTGTGTGTGTGTGTGTGTGTGTTAGGAATGGAACCCAGGGCCTTGTACATGTGGGGACAAGTATCCTACCACTGAGCTGTAACTCCAACACCAATGTGACTTCTTGAGCAGGACAGTTTATCAAAGGTCCGTCTCCAGGTATGGCAACAAGGTATCTGGCTCAAACTGAAATGGTATTCTTTTTTTTTTTTTTTTTCCCCTGAATTGCTGTTCTGAAGGAAGAGTGAGAGCAGGTGATGGAGCTCAGTTGGTCCAGTGCTTGCTGGCGTACAGGAAGCCCTGGGTCCCATTCCCAGCACGGAATAAACTAGCCGTAGTGTTATCTATCTGGAATCCCAGAATTTGGGGAGTGGAGGAAAAGATCAGAAGCTCAAGGTCATACTGAGCTACATCACAAATCCCGGGCCAGCCCTGAGTCAAACGCAAGACAAAAGGAGATACAACCCACTCTGAGTAGTCACATCGGTGGACCACCGGTTCAGGGCTGTGCAGGGAGATGACAGCAGATGAGTGCTGTCCAGTGCAGGGAGAGAGTCAGAGTGGTGGGGAACCACCTTCCCTCCACCCACCTGTAGCCGGTGACTGCATAACCAGGTGGTGAGCTGGCCGGCCTCTGGGTCCCTTCCATCTTTCTGCACACTCCCAGCATGCCCAAGGCCTGGCTGCCCACCACTGCCTGCTGCTAAACACCGTGTGCACAACTCGGCTTCAGAGGACACAGGAAGGACCTCGCCTGCCCACTGCATCTTCAGAGATGGAGGATCCAGGAGCCCATTTACAGAAGCCTCCCTGCTCTCAGGATTCAGCCCTCCCCTCTGGGACTGAGAATTCCCATTCTCAAGCCACAGTCCCCCACTCTCAGGCCCTGGCTCCCCGCTTTACTGTCAGACTGTGTGCCTTCAACTCTCATGCTGTGACACCCCATTCTGCCTCCCCACTATCAGGTTCTGGGTCCCCACTATCAGGCCCTGGACCCCCACTCTCAGGCTCTGGCTCCTACCTTGAGGCTCTGGCCCCCCACTATTATGCTGCGACACCCCACTTTGCCTCTCCACTATCAGGCTCTGGCCCACCACCATCAGGTTGCAACCCCCACTGTCAGGCTGCAGTTCCCCCTGTTCGCAGGCTGAGACCCCCACTCTCAGGTTGTGTCCTCTCATTCTTAAACCGCACCTCCACCCCACCCTACCCCCACCCCCACCCCGTTCCCAGGCTGAACCCTTCTACAAACTCTCAGGTTGCTTCACTGCCCGACTGAAGCACAGTCTCATGCCTGGAGCTGTCATCGACAGAGAATCCCCTCCAACGTTCTGACTCACTCCGTGGAAGCGGCAGGACTGGGTTAGAGAGCAGAGGGAAATGGTTGCCTTAAACAGACTAGGAAATCAGGCTGTTGCTCCCGTGTTTTCTCACTGACCAGGCACAAAATTTCCTGTCAATAAGTTTTTGGAGAAACAAGTTTTGAGCTGAAGGTGTAGTCTTGTGAAAGTATCACCATTTTCGGGGTAGCACGTCCCGGCACTGGGAGTGGGGGCGGGGCAAAGAAGGCCAATTCCTGCGTTTGAGGTCAGCCTGGTCTGCAAAGCAAGTTCCAGGACAGCCACTCCCAAAATGTATCATAGCGTGTTTCCTACTGTTAGAGTTAGGGCAATCCCATTTGTCTGGGTCATCAATCACTCTGCTTTGTCCTCCAACTGCCAACTTCGGGTCTGCAAATCTATGACCTTAAGCAGTATTGTTCCTTTTACTGAATTTTTATCAATTACTGTTAAAAAGAACTTTATGTTTGCTCTCATGCCAACCATCAATGAATCAACAGATGAGGTTTTATTTATTTATTTGCTTATCTTTTTTTTTTTTTTTTTTTTTTTTGGTTTTTCAAGACAGGATTTCTCTGTGTAACCTCGGCTGTCCTGGGGAACTCACTCTGAAGACTAGGCTGGCTTCAAACTCAGAGATCTGCCTGGCTTCTGCCTTCTGAGCATGCTGGGATTAAAGGCATGCATCACCGCCACCACCACCCATACCCATTTTGTTGTTTGGTTTGGGGAGCTTTACTTATTTATTTATTATTATAATTTATTTTTGTTTTATGTGCATTGGTATTTTGCCTGCACATACGTCTGTGTGAGGCTGTCGGATCCCCTGGAATGGGAGTTATAGGCAGGTGTGAGCGGCCATGTGGGTGCTGGGAATGGAGCCAGGTTCCCTGGAAAAGCAGTCAGTGCTCTTAACTGCTGAGCCACCTCTCCAGCTCTATTTATTTACCTTTTAATTTATGTTCTTTTTTGGGGGGTGGGGAATGCTGGGGATGGTGAAGGCCAGGCAGGCACTTCACCAACTTACGCCCGGCACTGTGTCGTATCTATTTTCTTTTCCTCCCACCTCTCTTTTTCTCTCCCCCCCCCCTTTTTTTTCTTTTGTTGTTTGTTTATTTGGCCTGTGCCCCATTGAGTAAACCAGATGGCCTCATGATTCTTCTGTTTCAGCCTCCCAAATGCTGGGATTACAGGCCTGGACACTCACACCTGGCTACGTCCATTCCTTTTAAACCTAGTAGTCACACACACACCCAACTGGAAGAACTCTTGGCCAATTCATTTTAATATTTACTGGCAGTTTTGTCAGATCCTCTAAAGAGCCAGTGTCTGCCTTTATGAACTTAAAATTCAGTGGGTTTTTTGTTTTGTTTTTTTCTGGATTACTTTAAACAGAGAGCCTTAGATTTCCAGACCTGCTCTATTAATAGGTTTACTTATTATTTACCAAGCATCTCTCATGGGCCAGGCACTGTTGTGGGAAGCAGGGGTGCTGTGCCTTTGAGAAAGTCGAGAACCGCTAGGCAGTGGTGGCGCAGGACTTTAATCCCAGCACTCAGGAGGCAGAGGCAGGTGGATCTCTGTGAGTTCAAGGCCAGCCTGGTATACAGAGTGAGTTCCAGGACAGCTAGGGCTGTTACGAAGAGAAACTCTGTCTCAAAAAAAAAAAAAAAAAAAAAAAAAGAAAGAAAAAAAGAAAAAAGAAAAAGAAAAACTTGAGGGCCATCTTACATACTGTGAAAGGGTACAGAGAATCTTTATATGCCCTTTTTACCCCTTGTTTCCAAGTCCTGTGTCACTTAGAAAGGAAACATCTGGTCTCTCTGCCCTGTGCTTGAGAGAATAATGAATGCGTCTTCTCACCTTTGGCCCTGTTACTGACGTCATAACCACTGGGTATTTTAACAAAAGTCTAGACTGGCCAGAAAACATAATTGCACATACTTTATTTCCTGATGCAGTCGCAGCCTGCAGACTATGCAGGAAGCTCTGCTCAGGGTGAGCTCAGCCACTGTGGCTGTGATTAAGTCTGGACTGAGATACCGCTGGCTAGCCTTGGCCTTTTCTCTGGTTTCTGGACCCCAGCACATCTATCTGTGTGTGACTGTTCTTCAGGTCGGAACTTTCCAGGGTAAATTTTCCTTCTTATGAATAGGTATATAGAAGCAATTGTATATTTTTCTAATGAACTTGGTTAGAACATGAAGAGAAGATATTAATTTACAAAAATAAAATTATAAGAATCTTTCTCTTCTTTGTGTGTGAGTGCCTGTCTAAGGTAATACGGTTTAATAAGTTTTTTTTTTTTTTTCTTGGCTCAAAGGAACTAGATTGGAGACAAATATTGCCATTCATAGAATTGCAAAGTTGGAGGGGTCCTGGGAAAGCACCCAGGCTGGTGTTAGCAGGCTTGGCTACCCATTCAAGGTTCCTACTGCTGGCTGCTCAGGCAGAAAGAAGTAGAAGGACAATGTGCTGAGTGCTGCCTGGAGGAACATGGATGAAGCTTATCCTTCTCCAGGGCTCTAAGGCTTGTTTTTATGGCACCAAAGGAGTTCCAGTGGAATGATGAGTGGGACATCTCTCACTGGGTCTTCCTGGCCTGAGACCTTTTCTCTTGACTTCCAGAGTCAATCTGGACCTGGCTTCTGCCTCTGCCAGCCAGCGGGTGCAGTTTCTCTCCAGATAAAGGACTTTCTTCTAAGTGGGTTTCAGCTGAGGAAAGGTGGTGTACCAGAGGGCAGTCTTTAGAATTAGAATTAGGATCTCATGAGGGAAAGCATGGGCCCTTAACAAAGGGGGGGGGGGGCGTTTGGTGGCCTGTGATACAATCACTTCAGACGCTGGGGCAGGAAGGAACAGTTGAGAGCATTTGAGAGCAGCCTGAGTACATAGTGAGACTCTACAGAGGGTCAGGGAGAGGAGGAAAGAGAGGAGGAAGGAGAAAGAGGGAGCAGGGGGTAAAAAGGAGAAGGGAAGGGGAAAGAGAAGGGAGGGGGAGGAGGAGGAGGAGGAGGAGGAGGGAGGGGGAAAGAGGAGGGAGGGGGAGGAGGAGGGAGGGGGAGGAGGAGGGAGGGGAAAAGAGAAAGGAGGGGCGAATGAGGAGGGAGGGCGAAGGAGGAGGGAAGGGGAAGGAGAAGGAAGAGGCGAGAAAGGAAGGGAAGGAAGGAAGATATTGAGGAAAGGGAAGAGGGAAGCCAGAGGAAGGGTAATGGTTTCCTTTCTGCCGCCATGGACAGGGATGGCTGCAATTCATTGGGAGACAGACCACAGCAGTTGTTCTGTGAGGCTCTAGACTCCCTCCCCAGCACCAAGAGAAAAGGCAAAACCAGCAGGTTCTGCTGCACCAGCAAAATCTTGTATTGGGTGGTGTCTCAGGAACTGCCAGTCCCAACTTCATTCCCAGGAGAGGAAATTAGAAACCACAGAGATTCCTAGAGCGCCGTACTCGGCTGCTATTACACAGCCAAAGAGAACCTGGAGCTTCTGATCCCGTTGCCTCCACTTTCCCGAGTGCTGGGACTGCTGGGCTGCACCACCACACTTGGTTTATTCCATGCCACCAACGCAACCCCAACCCCGGGGCTAAGCAAGCACTCTACCAGCCTTGGGTACCATCCTGCAGCCAGCAAAGCATGAAAGCAAAGGATGACTTGCTTTTAAATGACGCTCCCGCTTTGCTTAGTAACTCCACTGTCCCCTCTCCTACCTCACCCCTACTTATTGTCCTCACTCTCCTTCACCCTACCACCTACCCCTTCCACTTCCTTTCCTCTCCCTTTCCCCTCTTCCTCCCCTCCCTTTCCCATTTCCCCTTCCTCCTTCCCTCTCTTCTCTCTTTAGCCTTTTCCTTTGTGTTCAAGACTGGGTTTCCCTCTGTAGCCTTGGCTGGTTTGAACAGGGATTATGGGCAGCATGCCACCAGCCTGCCAGCTAACCTGCCTTTGTGACTTCCTGCCTCCCTCCTCCCTTCCTTCCTACCTTCTAACCTACTTGAGTTATACAAAATGACGGGTCTTTATTGAGATTTTTCCTACATGGTATGTAATGCACTTTAGTCTCATTCAGTCTCCTTTAATTCTCTGCTTCTCTAGGCTCCTCTGTCTCTAGGAAATGATCCATTTAAAACCACAATTTGGAATACCAGTGGCAGGAGGCCAAGCAGCCCAGGCACAATCAGGTGCAGCCACTGGAAGGTATTGAGAGCCTCCTGTAGGGCTGGCAGTAAAGGTGTGTGCAGAAAACCAACTCCACAAATGGTCCTCTGACCTTCACCTGCACACTGTGGCACATGCAGCCACACACATGTACTATGCTCAGCCACACATGCACACAAATAACAAGTAATTTTAAAGATATTCTACTCTGGATAGCTCTGGCTAGTTGGGACTGGGAAAAAAAAAAGGCAGCCAGTCTTGCCTTCTATAATTTACATTCTTATGAACAGAATGAAAAAAAATCTTCAGGGCTGTGGATGTAGCTCAGTTGGTAAAGTCCACACCAAGCTCTGGGCTCCATCCCAAGGACCACAGAGCCTGCCTTAGAAGTCATTGCCCCTAATCCTAGCACTGGGGAATCGGAGACAGGAAAAACTGAAAGTTCAAGGTCATCCTTGGTTACATACCGAGTTCAAGGTTTGTCTAAGCTACTTGAGACCTGGTCTCAAACAACAATAAAGCAAGTAAACAAACAAAAGCCCATCTTGTTAAAGGACCAGATCGTGAGTGGTATTTTCTTTCCTGATGTCAGAGCATCCTAGTGCTGTTGAAGGGCTTTGCAGTCTATGTAAATGAGCAGTACAATCAAGCGGGGCTAGCTAGAGATCATGCCCTGAGCTCCCGGGCTTGATTCCCAACACTGCAAAAACGACAAAATAAAGTTAGAAAATAAGGATTGTTGGGCTGGGGATTTAGCTCAGTGGTAGAGCGCTTGCCTAGCAAGTGTAAGGCCCTGGGTTCGGTCCTCAGCTCCAGAAAAAAAGAAAAAAAGACAAAATAAAAAATAAAGCCATACATAAAAAAAAGAAGAAGAAGAAGAAGAAAGACAGAAAGAAACGAAAAGAAGGATTGTTTTATCCTGGCACGTAGAAAAAACAAGTTGGGCTAATTTTCCTCTTGCTTCCCTCCTTCTCTCCCTTCCTTTGTGGTTTCCTTTCTCACTAGTTCCAAACTGCTGGGGACTAATACTTTTGAAAAATTCAGAAAAAATAGCTCAACAATTTCAAATTGTTATAAATCATAATTTTCTTTAAGTTGATAAGTTGCCTGGTTTTGTTTGTTTGTTTGTTTGCTTGCTTGGGGATTTTTTTTTTTTCAACTGGGTCTCACTATATAATCTTAGCTGGCCTGGTACTTACTATGTAGACCAGGGTGGCCTCAAACTCATTGTCATCTACCTGTCTCAGTCTCTGGGGTGCTGGGATTGAAGGAGTGTGCCACCACACTCATCTGGCTTTGTTGATCTGTTTTTCTTTCTTTCTGTTGTTCTGGGTGCTCTCACGTGAGGCAGTCTCACTCTGTAGCCCAGGCTGGCCTAGAACTCAAAACCCCCTGACTTAGTCTTACAAGAGCTAGGATTTTAGGATTGATACACATGACTGGTGTTTGGGCTGTCTTTGAACTCTGTCTTTCTGCCTCAGCCTTCTGAGGAGTTGGGATTATGGGTGTAATTAATTATTTAATGTATTAATTAATCCACTACAACAGGCTACTGTAGATGATGCTGTCAAATACTGGTTTCTGTTCTAAATTCCCTGGGGACCATGAATGGCTCAGAGGTCACACTTGACTCTACATTTTTTTCTTCCTAATCCATAAAATCTTGATCCTACTATTTTTTTTTAATTTTTTATTTTATTTTTTGGTTTTTAGAGACAGGGTTTCTCTGTGTAGCTTTGTGCCTTTCCTGGAACTCACTCTGTAGCCCAGGTTGGCCTCGAACTCACAGAGATCCACCTGGCTCTGCCTCCCGAGTGCTGGGATTAAAGGCGAGCACCACCACCGCCCGGCTTGATCCTGCTATTTATATCATATGATTGTCATTAAAAAAAAAAAATCGAGTGAAAACTGAGGCCTGGGAGTTCAGTTGGTAGAGTGCTTGCCTACCATGCACTGAGGTTCTGGGTTTGTCTATTTCCAGCGTAGCAGCATAAACTGAACAGGGTGTACATCTCTAACCCCAGTACTTGGGAGGTGGAAGGAGAATCAGAAAGCCAAGGCTGTCCTCATCTGTATAACCAGCTTGAGACAGGTCTGAACGACAAGAGACACTATCACAGGAAAAAAAAAAAAACAAACCCAAAAACAACTGACTAAGGGAAGTCCGTGCATTCTGTATGTCATGAACTCGACAGGCCTAAGCCAGGAAGTAAGGTGCAGAGACAGCGGACTGAGAAGATGTAGACACCTCATCTGGGCTCACTTCCTATCTGAACCGTGTCTCAGCATCTCAAATGTTCCTTGGGGTGCAAGTCCCAGAACTCTGGTTTTCTAAATGCTGTTCCAAATGAAAGGTGAGTGAGCAGCCTGAGCAGAGCTGTGACTCACACCAAGGGCCTGCCCATTCTGGACTCAGCCTGAATGCCTTTACTCCATCTATATAAGCATGACCCCAGGCACATCACTAAAAATCAGCCAAATAGTCATGAGTATGCCTGACTAAAAGAAGTGAGTACACTATGATCAGAATTCCACCATGGCTCAGCTACTGACTCTCCCTTTACCACGCAGCCAAACTGAACAGAGAAAACACAGTTTACGGCACCTGTGTAATAAGCATGTTACATCACACACCGACCTTCAAGGATGGGATGGGGACTGGGAAGGGAATGCTTTGGAATGATAACCCCAGGCTATTCGTGACTAGTGATGGGGTTGTCTGGACATGCTGCTGAATCACAGCCTCACTCAACAGTCTTCCCCCAACACCCAGCTAGCTCTCTGTGCATCTGGGTGTTTAAATCATGGTGCCCCCAGGGGGGCATTCTCTTATAGCTTACTCACTCTGGCATAAACCACAAGGGAGGTGTCAATTAAACATAAAAACTGAGACGAAGTATGACAGGAATTGTCTGATGACTGGAGCTCTGAGCAAGACAACTTGGTACCGGCGCCACCCACCTGCGTTGTCAAGGTGAAAGTTGAAATTGTCCAGATTCCTGCAAATTCGAGCTCGTATCAAACTGTATTCAACGTAACGATTAAAAACATTTTGAGCCGGTACAGTGGTGAACACCTGTAATCCCAGCCCTCTGGAGGCAGAGGCAGGAGGATCAGGAGTTTCAGGTTAACCTTTCCTGCCCTGTATGTTCAAGGCCAGGGCAGGCAACATCAACAGGAGGGGGAGGGGGAGAAGGAGAAGGAAGGAGGAAAAGGAAGTGTAAGACAAAAAAGCTTTGTCAAATCTGAACCAGTTTAAAAAAAAAAAAAATCTTCCCATTGAAATTCCAAAGGGAAATAAGGTCGAGAAAAGAAAGTCAAACAAAAAGCCGGACAGGTTCATGGGGTTGAGTGAGAAAAAAAGAACTAAGTAAGAAAGGCAAGGCCATGACCGCTGCTAGATATGGCGGAGGAGAAGGTTTATTGTAGATAAAAGGGAGGGTGTAGGGGGAGGCAGGAACAGGAACATCTGGGGGAGTCCAGAGTGAACACCACCAGACTGAGCTGGACCATGTTGGGAGAGGAAGAGGGCAGAGAAGGGAACCAGGGGCAGCAGCCAGGAGGCCAAAGGTACACAAAGGGCAGGTAACCAAAGTGTCTGGACTATATAGAGAAAAGCCTCTGGGGGAAGAGCAGCCCAGCCCCTGGGCTGGAGAGTTCAGGATAGAGGGTGAGGTATGCCAGCCATACCCTATAACAGGCAGGGACTGAGGGATGCTGGGAGAACCTGGTGACTAGATCCACTTTGATATGTTAAATAGGCACCTCAGCCATTTGTCCTGGGGTTTGAAACTTGACTTTGGTGAGACTGAGGGTCAGCTCATTTGAGTGTGGTGTGGTCCAAAACAGTGAAAGGCAGCCTGATGTGGCACATGCCCACCAGTGAAATTGGTATTGTCTAGAAGGGTCTCAGGCAGCTATATCTTCAGTTGCATGGAGATGTTGCTAGAGAAAGGGTAGAAAAGATTCTAGTTTGTAAAGCAACTTGGACAGAGGAAGGAAACATTGGAGGAACAAGATGTAAATTAGTGCAAGATGTTGGTGCAGATGGGTGCCTAGGAGAGGAAAAGCAGGAAGATAAGTTGAAGGTCAAGGCTGGGTGTGGTGGCACATACCTTTGATCCCAGGACTGGGGGGAGGCAGAGACAGGCAGATCTCTGAGTTTAAGGCCGGATTGGTCTACAGAGTCAGTTCCAAGACAAACAAACGAATGAATGAATGAATGAATGAATGAAAAAAATAAGGACATGGTGGCTCCAAGATTGAGGAGGAGGTTTATTGTAGATATGAGGGAGAGCATAGCCAGCGGCATCTGGAAAGGTCCAGACTGCACATGGCTAGCAGACTGAAGCAGGCCATGGGAGTTAGGGGAGGGGGAGGGCAAAGAGGAGATAGGGGAGGAGACAGGAGGGCTAAGAGGCCAGGAGCAAGCCAGGAGATGAAGAGAGTGCTAGGGAACCGAGAGCACCAAGCCACCAAGAGGGTAAAAAGGTTGGGTTATATAGGAATCCAAGATGCCTGGAAAAGGGAAGGGAAGCTCAGGAGGCTGGAGAGGTTTAGAGTGGAGGGCAGAGTATGCCAGCCAGGATGACTCTGCAACCCGTACCTGTGATGCTGAGAACCTGGCAGCCAGCATCAGCCTTGGTATGTTAAGTAGGCCCCTCAGCCATTTGTCCTGAGTTTCTTTGAAACCAAACACAAACAAGTTGAAGGTCATCCTCCAGGACATTCATGAGTTCAAGGCCAGGCTGGGATACATGAGACTCTGTTTCAGAAAAAATAAGCACAATCTAGTTACACAAATAAGTAATGGAGTATTTACAATTTTGATTACACTTATTTATTTATGATTATGTGTGTGTGTGCTTGCACACACACCAGAATGCCACAGCACTGTGTGTGGAGGTAGGAAGTCAACCTTCAAGAGTCGGTTTTCTTTCTCAAGGTGAGTCCATCAGGTTTGGCAGCTAGTGCTTTTAACCACTGAGCTATCTCACGGGTCCTGGATTGGAATACTTCTATAAAACGAGGGTAACAATGAATACCTTGAAGATTTAATAACAGAACTTAAGAAGGGTGTCCAGCAAGTTCCTGATGCATCCAGGTTAAAGAGATGAGAGCTGTGATTAGGAGCAACTACTGCATGAAGGTAAGAATGAGCTACGCATGGTAGCTCACACCAGTAATCACAGCACTGGGGAGGTCTGAGTCTAGCCTGGGCTACAAAGTGAGACCCTGCCTTCAAACAGATCAGTAAAGGGAGAAAAGTAAAGGGAGAGGATTCTGAGGCAGGTTACCCCCAGCTTAAATGGCCAGTTCACTAAAACCTGAACATTGTATGAACTCCAGTAATAGTGAAAAGAAACATGTCCTCATGATTCTCTCAATGGGCAAATCTTATTATACGGAAAGTAAGATACATTCAGCAAATTCACAAGGAGCCTATTTGATTTGATTTCATTTGTAAATTGGAATGAAATAAGTACCCTAAGGACTAATTCCGTGGGAGGTAATAAAATCCTTTAGGGCTTCCATTATTTACTTGGCAATGTTTCAAGTGTTTCCTTCCACGAGACTATATTCATATTTAGCTTTCAAGCTGCATATTTGAAACAAATATTTCTACAGGATAACTGACTTGGCCTCTCCACAACCTGGTAGCTCAAGAGAAAAAAGATATGGAAAGGGATTAGTGAAATGGATAAACAAGATTCACCACATATAAAACCACAGGCAATGTAGGGTTAGTTTGGGGTTTTTTATTTGTCTAGGCTCTGATTTGAATAGAGCAGCCATTAAAAAAAAAAAAAAAAAGATCTTTTTAGACCTTCGGAGAAATTTGAGTATAGATTTGGCATTATATATTCAGTGAAAACAGGAACTGGGGCTTGCTGCTCAGCTGGTCAATGGCTTGCCTAGAATGCACAACGCCCTAGGTTCAGTTCATGATGAGAATTCCAGCACCTGGGAGGTCAGAGCAGGTAGACCAGCAGTTCGAAGTCATTCTCCGTTACATGTGGAGTTTGAGGCCAGCCTGGGTTTGATGAGATCCTATCTTAAATAAAATAAAAAAAAAAAAAAAAGAAACAAAAGGAAGGAAGGATATTAAGAGAAAACATCAGAAAACATTGCTTCTGCCAGTTGTGCTGAAGACATCATGGCAGAGTAAAAGGCACCCGTTTTGAAGAAGTATGCATTATAAAGAATGTGAGGAAAGGATCCTCAGTCTCTAGATTTTGCTTCCAGATACTTCCAAGAGAACCGGGTGAAGCAGGAGGGAGAAGCCTGCTGAGGACTAGGTGTGGGAGACTGGGAGTTCCTGTGCTCTGCTCCCTGCAGTGGACACCACTCACAGAAGACAAGCTAAAGAAAAGAGCCTCCCAAACAACAAGCAGTCAGTTCTGGCCCGCAATTTTAAAGGGATGCTTGAAAACGAAAAGTTGATGCACTCATATTTGCACTTTCCCCTGTAACGTTGGACCACACTGTGTTTTCACATTTGTGAGAAGATGTGTGATTTCGTGACTTGAAACTCACAGTGCAGTATCAGGACCTCTGCAGTTTCCCTGTTTTCTCAGGCCCTTTGGCATTATTGGGAAAGAGTGACAGTCTATAGGCTCTGAGACGATCTACTAAGATTTTTGACCTGAAGGGCTGGCACATAAATAGACTGTGACCTATTTTTTTGAATTAAAATTATTCATTCATGCATATAAAATGCCAAGAAATTGAAAAACCAACATGCTAAATGTCACTTTTGATTTTCAAATATGGAGGGCAGAGATCGAAGGGTATAATGGGGGCATGGATATAACCTAGGTATGTTATATGAGCATTCAAAACGTCACAACAAAACCCCTTATTTTGTGCCAAGAACCTGGAGGACTGTCTTCTCCTGGTCCCGAGAGCAAACTTCTCTATATTCCCTCTTCTTGCATTTTTTTTTCAGTACTGTGGACCAAACTCAGGACTTCACATTTGCTAAGCAAGTGTTCTACCGCTAACATACTTTCCCAGCCCCTAATGCTTTTAATTTTAAATCTTTCTTTCTGTTTTAGTGTGCCATTGCTATAAAGTGACACCATGACCAAGCCAACTCTTGTGAAAGAAAACATTTAATTGGGGGTTTGCTTACATTTCAGAGGGTCAGTTTGTGACTATCCTGGCAGGAAGCAGACAAGCATGATGCTGGAGCAGCGGCTAAGAGCTTTACATCCTGATCCATAGGCAGCAGGTGAGAGAGAAGACGCTGGGCAAGCTGCATGCTTTTGAAACCTCAAAGTCCACCCCTAGCAACACATGACACACCTCCTCCAGAAAGGCTATAT